>NW_028140114.1:0-34680 GCF_965202585.1 Thalia democratica | reverse complement strand
CATTTATAAAATAACTAATTAACGCTACTCTAAAGTTATTCTTAAAAAAGAGTAATTTTATAGTTAACCGTACATTAATTTTAAACTAAAAGTCAATAAATAAAAATAAGTTAAAGTTTTTTTGTAAAAATAGTTTATTCAATACATACTAAGGTATATATTTTAACTAATCAGCTATTTAATTTAAAATATATATAATGAAACGGTTTTTTTCAAACAAATAGTACTAAAAACTATATTAAAACTTTTTGTTCAGATCCTTACTATTCATTATCAAGAGAAATCATACTCAAGTTTTTTAAGGAAAACGATTGCAAAAGGCACTAGATACACACAGTAAAAGTATGATTCTAAATGATAAAAGTATACTATCTTACAATATTTTTTAATATTCTATGTTTAGTTCTTTTTTATTATAAACTTAACTTATATCACATAAGTAAGCTTAATATCTACTTTTAAATGTTACATTGTTTATTTAAATATTGCATTTTGTAACTTTATAACCAGCGTGTAAGTTTTATAGGTTTTCAGCACTTACGTATACTTAAATAGTTAAATACGTTTTATTATTTTTAAATACATAAAAACTAAAAAAAGTTTTTCGATCGGGCCATTAGTTACTTCGACATGTAGTTTTAACAGTTTTTTATTACAGCATATTGTTACAGGTTTATTCAAACTTTTCACGTAACAAAATAAAGCTTTGAAAATCACAAAAATTTGTAAATTGTGGGTATGGTCATTAAACCCTTAGACAAAATTTTTCACTCATCAAAAAGATGCAAAAGTTACACAAAAAAACAAAAAACATTATGACGTAATATTGTGCATTACAAAATTCAGTACAAAAATCGATCTGCATAAGATCATGTACAGATGAACAGTTGTTTAATTAGTTAGATGGAAGATCGATTTTTGTATGTACTGAATTCTTGTAATGCACAATATTACATCATAGTTTTATTTTTGTATAATTTTTGCATCTATGATTAGTAAAGTGTTTTTTGTTTTAAATTGAACTGGCTGATGATTAAAGCGTTTAGCTTTATGAAACATATGTAACAGTATTTTTAAAGTTGTACTTTTCCAATAAATTATATATTTATACTTTTTATTCTGATTATATAAAAACTATAGGTTTATACGACCGTTTTATATGTGAGGTATATAACCTCATATACTCATCAGTAAAGCTAAAGACTTAACTCGATAAAACCAATACAACTGTTTGGAATATGCATATTTATACTCGCTAAGCTTAAACTAGTCTATGTGGGAACGGGTCACTTTTGCACGAGCGTCACTTTTGCACGAAGACACTTTTGCACGAAGGGACACTTTTGCACGAGCGTCACTTTTGCACGAAGGGTCACTTTTGCACGAGGGGACACTTTTGCACGGCGACTCTTTTGCACGAGCGACACTTTATCACGAGGGGACACTTTTGCACGGCGTCACTTTTGCACGCAGGGTCACTTTTGCACGAGGGGACACTTTTGCACGGCGACTCTTTTGCACGAGCGTCACTTTAGCACGAGGTGACACTTTTGCACGGCGTCACTTTTGCACGGAGGGTTACTTTTGCACGAGGGGACACTTTTGCACGGCGACTCTTTTGCACGAGCGTCACTTTAGCACGAGGTGACACTTTTGCACGGCGTCACTTTTGCATTGCGTCACTTTTGCACGCAGGGTTATTTTTTGCACAGCGTCACTTTTACACGGCGACATTTTTACACGTCAAAACTTTTGCACAACGTTACATTTGTATGGCAAAAATTTTGCTTAGCGTCACTTTTGCACGGCGTTATATTTTCACGGATATACTTATGATCTGCGAAAATTTTAAACAATCAGTCAGTTTTGAACGGAACTTCACTTTTGCACGCTTCTAATTTTTGTTTTTCAAATAAAAATTTAAATAGAATATTTAAATTCGTCAACTTAAATAATATTCGCTTTTAAACGCAAGTTGTTTTGAATGAACAAAACGTGGTAGTTTTTTAATGAAATTTTAATGTAAAGTTTTTATGAATTTATTCTGCAAAAATTTATTTTACAAACTAAGTTTCGGTTAAAGAACTCGTCAGTGCTTAAACAAAGTTCTTGAAAAAAGGTTTTTATTTGAAGTTTTACGGGAGAACAATATAATTACGTACCCCAATTCATCAATTCATATTTATTATCTTAATTAAAATAAACTAGATGATTAACTAAAATAAACTAAAATTTCTAATTCTAAATAAAAACAATTTTGAATACTCTAAATAAAAATGGTCTGAATCTCGTTAATTTTTAAACAGAAACATAAACTTAATAGAAATGAAATAATCCAAGTCTAAGTCATTAAAAATGCGCTCTTTTTTTTAATGCTCTTTTTATTATCGCGCTAAATTAAAAAATAAACTGAAATATAAACATCAAGTAAAATCTGATTAACCTTTCAATTAGCATTATATAGTTGTTAAACAAACATTTTAAATTTACTTAAATTTTAAACAATTGTTAAGTTAAAATTAAAATTAGGTAATTTATGAAGTGTAAAGGTATTTCAAATTTTACTTGATGTTTATTTTTTAGTTTTTTTATTTGCTCGGTGTGAGAATAAAAATATTAATAACATAGCGCATTTTTCATGATTTAAACTAGGATTATTTCATTTCTACAATGTTGCATGATCATGATAAGCCAATGAGATAGTAACATTTGGAAGTTTAAACTTATGTTCATAGAAAATATACCATATTAGTCTTTAACCGCTGCAACATTTCAATAATGCGGCTTGGCAGAATTCTTTTTTTTATCTATCAGTTGAAGTATGGAACAAACTCACAAATGAATTAGTTTCTTGCAAGAATTTTAAAGAATTCCGATTAAAGTTAAAATATTTAATCAGAATTATGTTTGTGTTTGTAATATTAATAAGTAACTTTTATCAACCGTTAATTTAAGTTTAATGTTTAGGTTAGTTTATAGTTCAATTTAATTAGCAGCACCTCTACTCTATTAATAATAAGTCTTTTTTCAATAGATTTAATGATTATTCATCTGGCCAGTCTATTGTTAATGTCCTTGAAGCGTTAGGTTTGTACTTTTGTTGTTAGTTAATGCATTCAAATATTTGACGTTGATCGTTCTATATCAAAGTCGAAATAAGTATAAGTTTGTGGTTAAAAGTTTGATTTATATGTTAACGTATGAATTTTATATCAAATTATGTTTTTACCTTTGTTTTAATAAATAAACTACTTGTGTCAATTTTTTTTATGTGTCTTCAGTTTAAGTGGTCTAGGTTTTGATGCCTAGGTCAATCATATTGACAATAAACTTGTAACCGTATAGTAAAATATAAAAAAAGACATAGTTAATCAATAATATATTAAAGTTCAAAATAAACTAAAACAATTTACTTACACTTAAAGTTTTTTATCCTGTTTCTAAATAGATTAAATTTTTTGTTCCTGGTATGATTCATTTATAAATAATTTCATTTATCTTTCTTTAGTTTGTTTCTAACATTAACTTTTACAGTTTATTATTTTTAATCTTTCATTTTTTGCCTTTAATATAAATGTGTTATAGAATTTTAGTTTTCAGTTTCTTTTTATATTAAAAATTTAGTACTAGCTAAAAAACATTCTACCAAAATGCAAAATTGATGTTCCATGCGAAAAAGTCATCGTGCCAAAATGTCGCTTTGCAAAAATTTCATCGTAAAAATGTGACGTTGTGCAAAAGTATCGTTATGCAAAAATGCTACCGTGAAAAAATGTCGCCGTGCAAAAATGACCCTGCGTGCAAAAGTGACGCCGTGCAAAAGTGTCCCCTCGTGCAAAAGTGACCCTCCGTGCAAAAGTGTCGCCGTGCAAAAGTGTCCCCTCGTGCAAAAGTGACCCTCCGTGCAAAAGTGTCACCTCGTGCTAAAGTGACGCTCGTGCAAAAGAGTCGCCGTGCAAAAGTGTCCCCTCGTGCAAAAGTAACCCTCCGTGCAAAAGTGACGCCGTGCAAAAGTGACGCCGTGCAAAAGTGTCACCTCGTGCTAAAGTGACGCTCGTGCAAAAGAGTCGTCGTGCAAAAGTGTCCCCTCGTGCAAAAGTGACCCTTCGTGCAAAAGTGACGCTCGTGCAAAAGTGTCCCCTCGTGCAAAAGTGACGCTCGTGCAAAAGTGACGCTCGTGCAAAAGTGACACCCACCCAGTCTATGTAGCTAGTGTAGACCAACTCAACAGCGTATTAATTGCGATAAATTAGTTTTTGACAGAATTAGCTTTGTCCAAGGTCGTTTTTTAAAATTTAAAATAAACAAAAAAATATATATATCCAGGTTGTAAAATATAATTACTATACTTTTATTAATTATCATGCATAGTTTTAAGTTTAGTTAATGTTATTGAACTAAACTTAATATAACATTACGCATGTGTTCGGAAAGTTGAAACGATGAACAATCTAAAAATGTTTATATTTGATGTAATGTAAACAAGAATATGTAAACAAGAATGTAAACATGCTTCGACACCTGAAAAAATTGAATAAACGTAAAGAAAAAACAATTGGATATGGTTTTCTTTTAAAATAGTTTGCTAAAAAGTCATATCTATTTGTTAACTTTTCGATACCAAGTTATATTCATTTTTTATTTTTCTAAGAACTACGAGAAAACTTAAGTAGTTTTGTAAGTGCTTTTTTTTTGGAAAAAAATTATATACCATAAAAAAAAATCATAACTACGATGGAGCACATTTGTAAAAGGAAACTTTTCATTTAAAATTAGTTAATCAAAAGTGTTAAAAAAAAAAACTTTGAAGTATTTTAGACCTCGAAGAATTTCATTTTGTAGTTTTGAAACTTTTGACCAAATCGAATAGTGTTTTTATATTTACCTCATTAGAAAAACCGTAGCTTTACAATTTATGGTTTTTCATGAAGTTTTAAAACAACTGTTTACGTCTTCTACTAGTTTATTTAAAAAATCTTTTTTATAATTTTATATTTTGATAATCTATTATAACTGGAACTGTTTTACTAAGTGGTTTATTAACATATCATTGAATATATTTTTCTATCCTTAATACAAGTTAATTACTAATTTTGATCAGTACTCCGTTTTTATTTTTTTATGTATAAAATATTTCCTAATACATTTTAGCTTCACAATATAAGGCAAAATTTTAACATTGTCAACAAAAACAGGAATTAGATTTACATTTAAAATTTTACTAGAAATTAAAGAACTGAATTACTTATTTAGCATTTCCATTCTGTCAAACTGGCGTTTTCAAACTATTTTAAGCTTTAAACTTTTGAGGATTTGAGAAAGTTTAGATTAGACAGTTATGTAGTAGACATTTATGTTATTTTATAAAGTGTAACATTATTAAAAGCGTAAAGAAATATATTCTAGTGTTAAACAAAAAATTGTGCAACCCAGCAGAAAAAAGCTTATACACGCCTCTAAGCAGTTATAAAATTTAATGGCATATTGGTTATGTGTTATATTATATTGGACTTTTTCTAAAGATATAATAAACTTACTATTTAAAACTTGACTTATTATTTTTGCAGTTCATTCTTACTTTCTTTGTAAGACTAAGCTCAAAAAGATCTAATTAAACAACAGTACTTTGAAGATTTACAAAAATATTCTTATATTGTTTTACTCTATTGAAATTACTCAGTGTTCTAACAATTCATAACAATGGTTATTAAGAAACTAAACTTATGCTTTTATTTGTAGTTTGTATTAACAAATTTGTGTTAATACAATGCAAAACTGTTGTCTGTTTTTATATTACTAAAAACCTTTATGAACTTACTATTTTTTACAATAATAAGCAACACAAAAATTTATATATATATAACAAAGAATCTAAGATAATCTTTAGAAAGTTTAAGCTACAAGACTCGAAAATTTACTTTAAGATATAATAATTTGCTAAAAGTGTTAAAAGTTTTTTTTTTCTTACTAAAAACAGTTTTAGTTAGTGTAGAAATACTACTTTAGAAAATAAGCTAATTTAAAAATTTTCAATAAAACTACTTAGAAGTATGATAAAAGAAACTTTAGTAAAATGAGAGCTATTTTGAAAAGTTCGAAAACTGCCATGGAAATGCAAATAAATCCATATTAAGCATGTCAGATTAATTTACTCTTTAACTTTTTTTGTTTTATCTATGGATCTAAAACTATTTCATTTCTTAACGATTTTAGTTAATTAAACAGCTTTGAAAGTTGAAAAAGTATAGAATATCTAACGTTATGGATACTAAAAAATTTCGAAAAGTTGGAAAACTACAAGATGGGAAAAGTTTTTATGTAGAAGTATGTCAAACCTTTACAAAAATTAATTAGTTATGAGAACATAAAAATAAGACTTTTATAAGGTTTACACATATTTAACGTGTATGTAAATGTCTTTAAAATGCTTTGTTTAGGTTAGGTAGGGAAACCAAGTACTGAAAAACTATATACATTAGAGAAAAATAATGTTTTAACAAGTTGAAAAAAAAAAAAATTCAAAACTAGTTTTAAGTTGTAATTACATTTAACGTCGTTGAAATATACAAGTAGTCTCTTTCAGCTTTTTAACGATCAATGTTCACAATTTTTAATTTAGATTGAAATATCTTACTACTACCGTAAGTTTTACACTTTTATTAATTTATTTTTATTTTTTACTAAAGTTATGTCATAAAGTATAAAACAATCAGGATAAATTTTATCAAGCCTTTGCAAAACTTTAAACTTAAAAAAAGAATAAGTTTTAGAAAAGTTTTTTTTATTTAAAATGTAAATTCAAACTAAAACATTATTCTATAACTAAAAATACTTATAATATTTGTAAATATTAAGTTGAAATAACTCTGTAAACAATTTATATCTTATTATCTTCTTTATAGTTTTTAGATCCATAATTTATAGAGCCGTGAGCACAATTTGTTTAAATTTTAGAAAATATTCAAAAAAAAACATTCTTAAACACTTTTCAATAAAATATTTGTATCATAACAGTAATTAATAAACTTTTGAAACTCATATATTGATTCAAATGATATTAATTAGTAATCAAAGTTTTAAGTTACTAGAAACAAAGCAATAGCATAAGCAGTTTCCTGTTTTTTTTTTCAACTTAAACTGTAGATCTCAATAATTAAATAAAATATAGTGTTTGCTCAAACTTCCATACTAAACTTTTTCAAACTTTAAAAAAAGTTTATTTCATAAAAAACAGAAAGATGAAGTGCTCTCGGTTGAGTTGGAAGAAATTGAAGAACTAAGCAAAATTTTAGAGCCTAAAGAAAAATTTCAAAACAAAGAAAACAAAGATAAAGCAAAAAATGATTTGAATAAAATAGATGACAAGTTTAGTCAGTTTGATGAGTCGGAACTGGAAGACCTAGACATTGATGAATTAGATTGCATAAAGTATGGTTTTATTGTTTAGAAAAAATTTTTTTTAATTTTATTTAACTCAATGACAAAAAGTTATTTAATACTAAATGTAAATAGTAAATGCAAAGATAAATAAAAATGGCAGGCAACGTATGTTAAAAGCCTTAATGAAAATACGCAATTTTTTCATATTTTTAAAATATCAAATTTAATTTTCATTCAGACGAATTGTACATCCTTTAAACGTACTAAAAAGTGCAATAACAAAAAACAAAAAACTATTGGGAAAGATAATGAAGGCTTTTTTATTTATAGGTAAGTAAAACAGTTTTTTTGATAAGTAGTATTTTGTGTAAAATACTTTTTTTTATAGGTTCCTGGGTTTATTGGTCATTAGCTTCCCTTACAAGCTTTTCTAAAGCGATTCCGCTGCTTGTAATTTTGACTTTAGTGTCAGGAAAAGTTGTTAATAAATTTTTTGGAAAATATTATGAGAAAAAAAGTGGTGCCTTGCTCAAGCCTGTTTCTGAAACGCTAAAAAAAGCTTATAAAAAATACCAAAAACGGTGAGTTTAGAACTAAATTCACAATATGTGGTATTAAGTTTAAAATCTAAGAATATAGTTTTATTTCAAATAGTTGAAAGTTATCCCTTTAGATTTTTATAACTTTAAGTTAAAACTTTACTAAACATGAATTTTGTAAAAATCTAGATTAATTTTTACTGTACAACAGGGTATTGTTGGTTTTGATTTTTATCATATTATTCGCTTTTGTCTGTTGGATCATTAAGGATACATCTAGTAGACCTAAAAGTATCATTTCACTTATTGGATACTTTTTCATACTGTTTATTTTCTTCATTACTTCGAAATATCCTTCAAAGGTAAGATAAAAGTTATCAATATAAAAACGTTTTTATTTTGCGAATTAAGAAACTATGACTTCTAGGGATAATGTCTCTTTTATCATATATGCAACAAAGTTTTAGAACTTTTTTTTCATGGTAAAATGTTTATTGCTGGTATAATTTCAAACTAAAGAGTACATACAGCTTTATTTTACAACTTTTTGTAGTAAATAAATTTTCAAAAACATTTTCTATACATATTAAAAAACTAAATAAAATATTACATATTCGAGTTTTGGTTCGAAACAAAATTGCAAAAAAAACTTGTAGGTAAACTGGAGAACAGTTGTGTTTGGCAGCTTGCTCCAAATAAGTTTCGGTTTGTTGATACTACGAACCGATTTCGGGTTTCAAGCGTTTAGTTGGCTTGGTGAATTAGTGACAACTTTTATTAATTTTGTTGATCACGGAGCCGCTTTCTTGTTTGGAGACGGTTTCAGAGAACACTTTTTTGCTTTCAAGGTAAAATAAAATACGCAGTTTTATTAGAATTCAAATTGTAACTTAAGTGTAATATTGAAGTTCTTAAGTTTTAAAGTCGCATAAGTTTTGTTTATTTATAGTATAGGACCATCTTTAAAGTCAAGTAAAGGTTAACAAAGAAATGCTTGATATACATAATTTTAAAACTTATAGAAAAAGTATGAATATAAAATATATATTGTAAAAAAGAATTACAACAAAGTTAAGAAAATTTCAACTTTTTACTGCGTTTAAACAACTTACTAATATTACAAATTAAAAGTAATGTTTGAAAGAGTTGACCAAAATGTTAATTTAGTAGATGTATGCTTGTAAAACATTTTAAGATATGCTTAACTTCGTAGTATGCACTTTATAAGTATACTTCTAAAAGACATGTTTGCCAAAACATTTGAACTTTTTGTTATTAAGGAAAACAAAATAACATAGTAAATTACACACATATTATTAATTTATCGTAAAAACTATTTAGTATTACTATCTAAAAGAGTTTGTTGGCAACCCATTACCAAAATGTATATAAACGTGTAGAAAAGGTAACATGCTTTTTTAGCAGTATTAAAAATATTAAAAAAGTTTTCCGTTAAAAAATCTTACCATAAAAAATACATTTATAAAATGCTGAATTTACAAAAACATTTACATTTCAACAGGCCTTGCCAATAGTGATATACTTAAGCGCGGTGATTTCGGTTTTGTATCATTACGGTGCGATGCAATGGATAATTATGCACGTAGCTAGGGTCATGCAAGTTCTTATGAAAACATCTGCCACAGAATCAATGGTGGCAGCCGGTTTGATTTGAATTATTTAATTTGCGGCATTTAAGTTACGTTTTAGCTTTAAAAACTTTCTATTTCAGGCTTTTTCTTGATCAAATTATTTCTTATTTCACGTGTTTATATTTTTGTAAAGTTTTAAAGCAAGTTCAAGCTTGTATTAACGTCAAACGTTAGCTATTGATTAAAAAATACAATAGATTAATACAAAATCAATGTTGAATAATGTACAAAACAACAGGAAACATTTTTATTGGACTGACGGAGTCTCCATTGCTGGTTCTTCCTTTCATAAACGAATTGACAAGTTCTGAAATATTTTCCATGATGGTTTGCGGGTTTGGATCGATTGCAGGAACTGTCTTAGGAGCGTTACTTGGATTCGGAGTAAGTAAAAATATGATTACAAAAATCAAAATACATAAACAGCTTTGTCAAAGTGTCTAACTTATAACCTTTAAACCAGGGGTCGGCAAACTGCGGCCCGCGGGCCAATTGCGGCCCGCGAAGGGTAAATCTGCGGCCCGCGAGTACGATATTTTTTTGAATAGAATGCGGCCCGCGAAAGAAAATTTTGTGGCCCGCGAGCATGTAAATGTGGCCCGCCTAGCAAAAATATATTTCAAATTAATTTTTTTTCGTTAATTCGATTTATTTTGATTAGTTTGGTTTTAAGTCTGTGTATAACATTTTAAAATAATTAGAAGAAATTACAGCTTTAGTTTAAAAATGTGAAAAAGACAGATTAACATTCTAACAGGATATTTTTCTCAGTTTCATAATAACTTCTTTTTTACAACAGCAAGTAACTATCTTGAAAAAGAGTGTAAAGAGTGCTTGAATTTTATAAGTTAGTTATATAAAACCTATTTATTAAATAAACTAAATGCAAATGTTTTCCATTTTGTACAAAAGTAATGCACAGTAATTAACTAAAGTGTCATTTCTTTATAGTTAAGATATTTTTTTTCCAATATTTTTTATACCTAAGTTTCTTTTATAGATTTTTAATTTGTAAACGTTATATTTTAGTGTAAAAACATTTAAAATAACATAGTAATAAGAAATTAGGTTTATTTGATTTTTGTTTTGACACATTTTAATTTTTTAGAAGTTTTCTTTGCACTTAAAATTAATTTCTATGCACCCGAATTTAAAAAGGTGCTTATATTTTAAATCACTTTTTATTAAATACTTTAGTTACATTAAGTTTAGTTTATGCATAATTTTCTAACATTGATGTTTCTACATGTAATATCTAAATTTGTACAGACATATTTTAAAACAATATATATAACATAAATTAATATAGTTTTTGTTAGGTATACATTTTCATTTTTCAAACATTGTTTTTGTCAAACTAAGTTAATTTTTATGCCTTGCATATCTAGACACACAATTGCTTTGTGTACCTTTGTGTTTTTAGAGCTACCTATTTGATATAAACTAGATTTAGGGATGGTAAATTTATTAAATGTGTACATTGTTAATCAAAATAGTTCAAATTCAAGCAAATAAACAACTAAACATTGCCACACACTCAGACTATAACTATTTGAAGACTTCAAATCTCAGGCCAACTAAGTCATTTTTTAAAGTTTTTGGCTAGAATTGCTTTTTGTCTACAAAAATATCTGAAATGTTTTTGTTGACTCAGGCTGGCTTTTTTGCTTGAAAGAGTGGCAAATTAAACTTATGATGTATGTTTTGCTCAATCCACAGTGTTAGTTTGAGTTATAATAGATGTTAAATTTTAAGTCTTGCAGTTGATATAATTCAAAATATTATTTATATTATTGTGTACATTTAAATGTGAACAATCAGTGTCGCCAAAAGACTTGAATCCCGGAAAAGCTTTGAATTTGAAAATTTATGCTTAAAAATACTGGAAAAAAACTTGAATTTCAAAACTTTTAAAAAAACCTGGAATTTCAAACAAATTTTACATGTAAAGTAATAAAATTTCGATTTGACGCAAAAAAATTTAGCAAATAAATATTTTTTTATCAAATTAGAAAATATATTAAAGTACCTTAACAGTATTTTTTAATATTGATATATTTTTAAAGACATTTTCTAAAACTTTATTTTAAAAATAAAAGAAGGAATTGTACTTCCAAAAACGTTGTATTGGTACATTGCACCTTTACTTGTAAAATTACACCGATTGTTGTGCTTCGCGTTGGAACTAAACCAAGAAATTCTACTAAAATGTCAAAGTTAGTAAAAACATCTCTAATAAAAATTCTCAGATTAGCAATAGTTTTTCTATCAGTGCTCTCATGTTAACAGATTGATTGAAGTCCTAATTTGATTTATGCGACTTTATAACCTTAACGCATTTTCTAAACACGACTTATTGTTGTCATTGAAGAAATAAGCAAAAGTTTTTCATTACCGCCAACATAAATTCTTTAAAAAAGTTTTCAACTATAACGGTATCTCATTTTAAGTAATAAATTTTTCTACTTTATAACTTGCCTTAACAATTTTTTTCTGATCATTCTGTAGTTACTGAAGATAATATTGTGCTTTGTTGGAGCTGACTTTAGTGGTTTGTTTTTTTATCGTTTCTCGCAATAACTCCTAACTAACGTTTTACTATTTTTAAATATTCTTATTGCAGATAAAGAATTGCAATAATTAATTACTCAATAAAGTTTTATACTTTTGTTAAGTTTGTTTAAGAAACTTAATTGTCCATTCCAGCTGACTTATATATTTTGTTGGCATGTAATTTATTTACTGTTAATAACCTTCGTTATTGCTTTATGTTGTGAACTTTATTTTAACTGGGTTGCTACACAAACAGGCGATTTTAAAATCTTGAAAACTCAGGTGTGTGCGAAACTTTTATTTCAAAAACTTTAAAGAAATGTTTTAATTCTCAGAATAGTTTTTATGACTGTAGTGTAGTTTACTAATTGTAATTTTTTCATGTTTTCTTACACTTTTGTACTTTTTGGTAATGATGATATTTTAACTAGGTATTTAAGCTTGATTAACAACTATTTATTAGCTTTTTCAACTTTTTATAAACTTAGGCTGGTTTGATACAACTCAGAAATGTTTGCTTTTTATGTTGCAACCATGTAAAAGACTAATTACTAATAAGATATTTTATTAAAGTATTCGAGAATTAATTATGTTAAAGAACTTTTTTAGCTTTCTGGAATACAAACAGATATTAATTTTATTAAGTAAACTATTTACTAAATTTTTTAATGAATGTAAACTATTTAACACGCAAAAATTTATTTTGAAGTAAATATTCTTAGAAATATGAAAAAAGGGTTGATAATATTACAAATGTAAAAAAGTAACCCATAAATTGTCTTTCAAGTTTGGTTTTTATAAAAAGTTAGGTTGTAAGTAAGATTACAAAAGTATTAAGTTTAACTTATTAAGTGCTTTTGAAAGTACATAGTTTACTAACACTTTAGTATATTAGTCAATGTAAATTCTATTCTAATAAATATTAATTTAAATAGGCATTCTACGTATAACTAAAAGTCATTTAAAATAATAAGGTGAATAAAAGTAAAACTTTTCTCTAAGGTGACTAAAACTAAAACCAAAAGATTGTTCAAATGTCACTAAAACTAAAACTGCGGCCCCCGAAGACTTTGGAAACTTGAAATTTGGCCCGCGACCACCAACTGCCTACCGACCCCTGCTTTAAACAAAAATATAGTAAAAGTCAACAAAAGTAAAACTTTTTCGAGAAAATAAAATATTCTTTCAATATTTTAAAAATTCAGATACAATATAATCATGTCGTACTTACTTAATTTTATTCAATAAAAAAATTATATATAAGTTTTTTAATACTACGTATTTTCTCCAGGAACCCTTTAAAATTCTAAACATAAATAGAATATTTAAATGTTTTATTATACTTTTTTAATCTGATTTAAAATACTACTCGTCTTGAACAGGGCATTAAACTGTATCCGTGGTGTACGACTTAATAACCGATAAGTTTTTTCGTACACTAGGTCTTTCCCAATTTTTTTGAGCTAATTTTTTTGTTTAGTAAACAAACTGTAACTTGTGCCATAATCAATATATTTCAGTAAAACTTTTTTATTCCAGATAGAAGCCCCCTACTTGATAACAGCGTGTATTATGGCGGCACCCTGTGGCTTGTTTCTATCAAAACTTCAGTTTCCAGAAACTAAAAAGTCAAAATACGCCCACTGGAAAGACATAAAGAGCAAAAAGATAAGGTTTAATGTTTGTTATTTTAACTACAAAAAATTATTTATGACAAGTTTTTGATTTTATCTTTACAAACCAATGGTTTCTCATAAAAGTATTTTTTTGTTTAATGTAATTAATATTCAACTACAAAATAAAATTTTTGTAAACAAAAATTTATGTTTACTTAGGCTATCAGCTATTTGAAATAAAAATTTAAAGTTAAGACACTTCAGAAGTAGTTTAAAATAACTAGTAGATTATTTTCTTAATTTAAAACTCGGTAAATGGTATAAAAAAATTGAGTTATGTTAAATACTGAAAGTAATTTTTGTGTTAGTTTGAACTAAAGTTTTTTATAGTAAAAAGTGTATAAACTTATATAAAAAAAACTAAGAAAAAAAATATTTTTTATGACTGATAAACAAGAGTTAATAGATTATTGGTGAAACCCTTGAAAGTTTTACTTATTCCAGATGTAGAATAAACTACTATTGTATTAAACACTCTTAACCTTATTTTAATTAGCTGACAATTTAATCAATTTTTGACACCAGTGGTAAGGAATTAAATGTGATATCAGCAGCTATGAGCGGTGTACAAACTGCAATTCCTTTGGTATTGTGCATCGGAGCGTCAGTCATTGCAGTTATTAGCATCGTTGCTGCAATTAACGCAATGCTCAGCTGGTTTGGAAGTCTTATTGGTTTTCCACAGCTAAGTTTTCAAGTGAATTAACATTTTTATTCTTTTCTTTTTATTATAGTAGTTAAACTTTTTTCAGCCATATTTACACTGTATAAGTAAATTAAATAGCTGTGAGTTGTATTGGAACATGAAAAATTATAAATAATAGTATAAAACTGACAAGTTAATTATTTCCATTCAAAATAAAGATTTCAAAAACAGAACAAAAGTAATGTGGTATGAAATAAAATAATAAGCCTTTACAACATTGGTTTAAGTTAGTAGCATTGATTTATAGTATTGTTGCAACTAGATTTGATTTTAAAAAAATTAATATTTTTAGTTGTCTTACTTTCAAACAATAGTAGCTCAAGTACAATAAAAAACTTTAAAAATATTTGGTTACTATTAAAACAAGTCATAAACTTTTTTTTTTTGTTTTAGATTGCTAAAATTTTATACAAAAAAATATAGTTCATTTAAAAATATAAACTCTGTGCCAACTAAAGGTACCTGTTTTAAGTAAAAGTTAAGTGTTAGAGGCTTTAAAAAAAGGATTTACCCTTTTATTGCTTTAATTTAGTTAAAGCAGAACTTTGTATTTCTTTTTAACCTTTTATTTTTTGTTTTTCAGCTGATATCTTCTTATTTGCTCTATCCAATTACATTTCTTATGGGAATCGATTCTGTTGATTGTTTTAAGGTTTGTTATTAGTCAAATCATCTACTTAAAAAGAAAATTATAAATGTAAGATTGAGTTTAAACTTAGTTTCTTGAGGTATAAAAAAGTCAAGTTTTGTCACTTTTTCTTAAACTTCATTTCTATAAAAGATGTCTTCAAAAACAACATTTTATTGAGTTAACTACAATAAAGCTTTTAGAGATTTTTTGAATTTTAGATTTTGTAGTAAATTATTATAGAATATACATACATCTTACATTTGTATTTTGCAAGCAAACTAATACTAGAACAGCATTTTTTTTAAGTTTCTATTGCGAAACATTGTACTAATTGTTAATTTCGAGCGAAGTTAGAATTTTGCACGAATTTGCCTTAACCAAAGTTAAACTAACTTTAAATTTTTTTTTTTTTTTAATGTAACTTCTTTACTCATGTAGTGTACATTTGAGTGTCTATTTCTATTTCAAATAGTAGTTGATAGTGGCAATTAGCTGCATTAAACAACTTTTTTTTCCGATTTTGAATGAAGTATTTAAAAGCCCTTACAAGCGGGCTAAGTGAAGATTCATTCAGTTAAACAATTCTAATTCCATTAAGTAAATTATTGATTATTGCAAAGCACTTTAAACAAGATAAAAAAAGGTCTGTTATGTATGTATTTTAGAGTTTACATACACTTTTTTTCATTTACTCTACAAATAAATATAAAAAGTTCGTTTTGTGTTAGGTTTTCATTGTTATGCTCTGTATACATTACAACAGGCAGCTGAGTTGATTGGCACAAAAATATTTCTCAACGAGTTCATCGCCTACAAAGAGCTGTCTGACATGGCAAAAGCTCGCGACTCAGGGACTTTCCCTAAAGTAAACAGCACGACAGGGAGCTTTGTGGGTGGGCGAAAGAACGGAAGCAATACTGACGTACGCGCTGTGCGGTTTTGCTAACATCGGTTCACTTGGAACCATGGTTGCGGGACTAAGTCAGTTGTAAATGTTAATTTTCGATCACTTTCGGTGGGCAACTTACGGCTTGCGGGACGAAGTTGACAACTGAATCGCGAAGTTATTTTTAGCTTGAAAGAGCTCCTATTTAAATCAAATTGCATTAAAACTTTCTGAAATATATGTGTATAATGTGCTTTTTAATGATTCTTAAACACTCATTAACACTGAGTTTGAAGTTCTTACTTATTGTTTACATATCATTTTTAATTGAGTACAGTTTTTCTAAATAACGCGACCCTGTTAGGCTTTATTTTGGAAGTTATCCTTTAAACTATAAAAGTTTAAAATCTCTAACTAATACTTAGTATGACTTTACTACTTTAGAACTTGAGTTATATTTTTTAAAATCGGCAAATCGATTGAAGCCGGATTAATCAAAATCAAAGGTGTTTATTAATCAAACTAAAAGATATTTGTTTAATAATATCAGTTTGATAATATCAAATTATAATCATGTATTTTAAACTAAAATAATCCTTACAGGTGTTCTAGCTCCAAAACGTAAAGAAGTTATTACGAAAAATGTTCTTCGAGCTTTCATAGCTGGAATATTTGTAAGCATTTTAAATGCTTGTATTGCCGGTTTGATATGTTATATATTTTTTATCTTAGTTTTCTATTAGATTACACTAAAGTATAATTAGTTTACTTGTAATACGTCGTAAAAAAGAACTTTTGTATAATAACTACGTCGTTTGACTGTGAAAAATCTTTAAAAGCCGTTTTTTTTTGTAAACTAGTAATAAATCTGAGCTTTAAATGATGTCTCTAATTATAGGATTTCTATATGTTCCAAGACCTATAAACTGCAAAAACTTATTACAAGTTGAAAATGTTACTCATTGGAAGTTTATCGAAGATCGTTTGTATGAGTGTTGTAGCCCTTACTTCAATACTGTTTTGAGGTACTTTTGAATACTATAATCTATTTGTTAATCACTTTTATATTTTAAACAAGCTCTTTTTTCTTCAGGTTAGATTAGTTTAGTACATCACATTTATAATCGACATAAATTTGCAAGTTTAAGAAAAACATTTAGCACTGATTTTAGTTTTTAAATAACACAATGAGAAAGTTAGTAAGTATTTTATGTCATACAAGTGTTAAATTTTAACTTAGTATTTTATCAAAATTAAGACTATAAATTAATTGCCATCAACGTTTTTTTTTTGTTTTAAAAACAAACTTTAACACATCTTTGAAATGTATGCAAATATCTACTTTTCTAAAACTTAAATGAAAAAGTTTGCTGAACCTCCATTTAGCATCCTTTACTGAAATAGAATTATTTTTTCTGAATATTTTTAATAAGCAAAACGTAGACAGTTTATTTATTTTTTAATTTAAAACATATTTTTTGTCATGTTTAAGAAATTGTGGCGACAGTTGTTGAAAACCTTTTTTTTTTTTTTGAGAAAAACCGTTGAATTTTTTAAGATTTTGTACTTTACTTTAATCTTTTTAACTAACAAAGATAACAAGTTTATTTTAAATTAAACGCTGTAAAACAAACAAAGTAATACAAACTTAAGTATATAAACTTTTAAAAAAAATACTTTTAACTTTAACCAGTAACGAAACTATCTCTAACAGCTGCTGTATGTATCAATGGAGTCAGAATTTCACAATCGACTACAATATCACCTGCTGAAAGATTTCAATCATTAAAAGTTTTAATCTTCAAATATTTTTGTTTATACCTATCTATTTTACCAGTGCTTAGCTGAATAAATTTTTTTTAAAGCATCTACCGTTTTCTATTCTTTATTATGTACAAAGCTTACTCGTGTAATTTTATTATAACTTTATTTTTACTAAATATGCTGTTTTTTAGTATAAAGTTTATAAAAATAATTGTACTTTAAAATACTAACAATAACTTGAATGGATTTCTCAACTTTTAAAAACTCAAAAGTTTCGATAAACTTATACTAAAATCTTTTAGACAAAATTTCTTAGGCTTGTACTTATTTATTTATAGTTTTAAATAGTTAAGATGTCTAAAACATTTTTATAGACTCTGACTTTTTACTCTAAGTGTTAAAATTAAACTTAGACTACATAAAAACGTTTTGATATTAAACTAAAATTATCTCCGTTTTTTCTTTTATTTTTATCTTATTTTCTTTAATGATTAACTTGTAGTAGTATAACTAAACTATAGATTTGTTTCAAAAAATTAGAAAAGAAATATAATACATGTACTAACAAATAATAAAATTTAAAAGTTAAATTTTACAACTAACGTTTACTATAAAAACTAACCAACGCTTATCAAAACATAGTGAAACAATACTTTTGCAGAAAATAAAGATGTTCTTTTTTAGATATACAAGCTTTCTAATCTGTTTTCAAAAATTTCATACTCGAAGTATTTTAAAAAAAATAGAAGGCTTAAAAGAATGAATAGAAACAATTAAATCATCTTGTGCTGTTCTTTGCTTTTTAGATTTTTTTTAATTTGTTTTATAGTTTGCTGTGATTATACAATAAAACGTTATTTATAAACATAGTACATTAATCATAGCTTTAAAGATGCGTCAGTAGAAGACTATAGTCAAAACTTTTAAATTAATCATTAAAACAGTTCTTACTTACATTAGTTCTTTTCATATTTTGTGATTTTTTTTTTTGTATTAATTAGCTTTGTAATTAGTACTTTTCCTTTTAAAACTTGATATATTTTTATAACCAATAATGTGGCTTAGTAAGATTGTTTAACTGCTACATTGTTTAACTTAAATATTACTCTTTGCATTAATTATAAGCAAGGTGTGAGATATATAGGTTTTCTTAGTACATGAAGTTTAACTTCTTAAAAGTTATTATATCAAAGCCAAAAAAAAAAATTATATTTAATTAGTTTCTTCAATAAATGAATTAATATATTATGTGACTATTACATAAATTATATACAACAGTTTTACTATGTAAAAAAATACAGTTCTGAAACTTGCACAAACTTATAACATAAACTATGGGTTTTACTAACATTTTCCTAAACGAAGTCATATGCTCAACGACTAAGGATTTTTAGAATGACTTTTCTTTAAATGATTAAAATGTAATAAATACACATATTATGACCAACTAAAAAGATTGATTATAAAAATATATAAGTAAAAATAAACGCAAACACTGATGAAACAGTTTCTGTTCCTGATTTTTTTTAAACAAGCAATAAAACTGTCATCTGTATACATATTTTTAACTCAATATTTGTTTGCATTAAACTAGAAAAAAAAGCCTTCAAAGTTTTACCGAGTTGACAAAGTTGTTTGATTTTAAGTAACTTGAGCAGTAGACTGTGCAGTAAGCATGGTTATTTGTGTAAAGCCTATTGTTGTAAACACGTATACTTTCAAAATTAAGCTTTTTGGGCAAACAATTTTTACTTATATTTAACAATTTAAATCCTTAAAACACCTTAAAACATTTTATAAAAAATCAAACAAGCAGAAACTGAGTTTTGTGGCGTGTGGTCGTCATTATTTTTTACTTTTTTCTTTAGTTTATTTAACTAAACAATATAAAAGTAATTATATTGGTTATAGAAGAACGTTTTGTTCAAAACTAAAAAATATTTTTTAAAACTAAATATTTAATTTAATTAAAACTCATTAAAACTAAATATTTAATCCCAACAAAGCTAATCGAAAACTAATAAAGTAAAAGTTAGAAAAATTGTGAAATGAAACAAATGTCATGCTTGTGAGTAAGTTTGGATGAAACTAGAGTTTTGTGTTGTAAACAAATTAGTTTTTTGTAATCTTTTCTAAAGTTTTAAATTTTTATTTATGGTAAACTGTAAAAGTTTATTTTTCTAATCGAGCCCAAAACACTTAGCTTAAAAACAAGTTTATCATTTAGACATTTACCATTTACTACAAAAAACTCAGTAAATTAAATACAAATGTTTAAATAATATACTTCACAATTATATCTTATCTTATTACGTTTGCATCTTAATAACGACTTGTTTCAACTGTATTTTGAATAAGTTAAAATAAAGAATAAAGTATGAAAAACCAAAATTATACTTAGGTACAAAACTTATCTATTGTAAATGATACATTTTTAGTTTGTAATACAATCAAAAACACTTTAAATAATTAAGTTTGATCAAAATACCTAATGAAAACAAATAAATATTGTTAAAGCAGTTGTTTGAATTAAAAATTGCTTTAAAAACCAAGTAGTTGTTTCTAAAAAACTTTTAAGAAAATTGGAAAATAACTCATAGAAAACTTCTCTCAAATAATATAAAATTATGATTAAAATTATAAAATACCATATATGTTACTTTTTTTTGTATTCTAAAACCAACTTCACTTCTAAATTCATTAAAAAATCGTTGCACGGTTTTATAAAGATGAAAAAGCTGAGTTTATGATTTTAAATTTTTGTTTACTAGTTACAAAACTTTGGGCAAAGAAACATCAATTGAAGAAATATTTTGACAAAATTTTGTACTTAAAATAAAAGCTCAGCCAAATTCAAATGTAGTTTTAGTTTTTTTTTAATACTGAAGCTACACGTAAAAAAATAAAGTGTGTGATGTCATTATGATATGTTGAAAATTTCTAATTAAAGTTTTTCATGATTGAAATGTTTCAGCAGGTAATGTTGTAGTCGATTGTGAAATTCTGACTCCATTGGTACATACAGCAGTTGTTGGATATTGTCTCGTTACTGGTTAAAATTAAAAGTATTTTGTTATTCAGTTTTTGTTTTTTTTCTTATATAATTTGCTGAACTTAAAACATTTTATTACTTAAATAATTCAAGTGAAAATTGCTAAAATACAAGTTGTAAAGATTTTGACCCTTTATTTTCTATTGAATACAAACTAGTTTATGATATATTTGGTTCTGTACACAATTTTTAAACACAGCTAAAGGGAATATTAAAAGATAAAAGTTATAAAACAACTGCGCTTAATTTTGCTTAGTAAAACTATCTAATGAAATGGTATTGTTTATGTACGTTTAGAAATAGAGTTTTAGTAAACCATTTTGTCTTTCTATATAAGCTTTTTTAAAAGCAGAGACTTCGCATGTAATAAACAAGTATCTCAAAATATATAGGTATTATGGAAATCAAATTTATTTTATTTGAGCCAGGTAAAAAATAATAATAATTTAAAGTAAGCACTTTACAGAGCTAAATTTTCAATACTTTTTGCTAAACATAAACTGTTTATTCTTAACATGATATTTTTAAAGCAAACTTCAGTGCTTAATAAGCTTTCTTTAAATTTAAGACTCTTCCATGTATAATTGGAAAGAAATACTAAACTGATGTAAATTTATAAAAACTAAGCTTACAACTACAAAAATTAAAACATTTTACAATAAGGTTTTAATACTTAAAGTACCTCAAAACAGTAGTGTTGAAATAAGGATTACAACACTCATACAAACGATCTTCGCAAACTTTCCATTGAGTTACATTTTCTAGTTGCAGTAAGTTTTCGCAGTTTATAGGTCTTGGAACGTACAAAAACCCTATATTTGGAGAAATAATTTATTTAGTAGTAATTTGAGACATGATTCATTTAAAAAAATTTTTATTAAGCAAACAAATAAAATTGATTTCAGCTAACACTATTAAATTACTTTAGTTAGCAACTAATTTTGAAATTAAATTTTGAGTAAGTAAACAGTTAGAGGTTTCATCAGAAAATATTATACTAATACTTATTAACACAGTTAAGCAAATTAATTAAAGATAGATTAACAGTTTATAATTACATAATTATAAATAAATTAATTAGTTATTTAACTAAGATAAGCAAACGTATAAATATAAAAATAAAACAAACAACAAACAGAATAACTTATAAAGATTATATTTATAAACGGATTGTTGCTTGCATAAATTAGGTTTAAAAGTTTTTATAAATAAAGATTCTAAAACACTTAGATGATAATCATTACGTGCTTCACTTATAATTAGAAAATAACTATCATTATAATTCTTGGCGCAATCAGAATTTTTTAATAAGTGTTCGGCAATTGCCGATGACCTATTATTAGATGGTTTTTCAAACCCGTGTCCATCCAACTTCTAAAAAATTTTGATACAAGTTGATCTCTTCTAACATGGAATCTCTGGGACGTTCTGCTGATATACACACTATCACAGTGGCAAACATTTAAAACTCATATATTAAGTTTGAAAAACCATCCTTATAAATTCATAAGGCTTAGTCTACTTTTTTTTTAAATTTTACGACTTAATATATTCAAATCAAATATTAAATATTAAAAAACTTAATTCCAAAAATATATAACATATCAAACCGGCAATACAAGCATTCAAAATGCTCACAAATATTCCAGCTATCAGAGCCCGTAGGACATTTCTCACTATAACTTCTTTACGTTTTGGAGCCAAAATACCTGTGAGGTAACCTTAATTTCTTATATTTATATTATCAGCATTTATTTATCACCAAACATTTTAAATAACATCTATTTAGTACTATTTTATACTATGCACGGTTTTTCTTTGATAAATCTGGTTCATTAGCATAACCGCTTTTAAAACATTAATTTTAACTACTATGCAAATAAAATAATTTAAGAAAAATATGAAAATATAAACAGATTGCGTTTTAAAACATCAATACTGACTAAATCCTGCAACCATATTTCCGAGAGAACCAAAGTTGGCGAAACCGCACAAAGCGTACGTCAGTATTGCTTCCGTTCTTTCGCCCACCCACAAAAGTTCCCCTGTCGTGCTGTTTACTTTAGGGAAAGTCCCTGAATCGCGAGCTTTTGTCATGTCAGACAGCTCTTTGTAGGCGATGAACTCATTGAGAAATATTTTTGTGCCGATCAACTCAGCTGCCTGTTATAATGTATACAAAGTATTGCAGCACACACAGCTTAACAATGGATACATAACAAAAACGAACATTTCAATATTTATATCTTACTCTATAATATATAAATGACAGACTTTTTTTTTAATAGGTTTTAAGTGTTTCGTAATAATTTACTCAATAGAATTAAAGTTTTATAACTGAATGAATCTTTACTCAGCCCATTTGTAAGGCTTTTGGGTACTTTGTTCTAAATCGAAGATTAGAAAAATAGATTAGTTGTTTCATGTAGCTTATGCCACGATTATCAGCTATTTGAAAAATAAGAAACACTCAAATGAACACTCCAGGAGTGAACAAGTTACACAAAAAAACATTTAAAAATAGTTTAAACTTTGGTTACGGTGTATTAGTGCATAATTCTAACTTCGCTCGAAATTAACATTTAACAACTATAAAACCTCAAAAAAAAATGACTATAGAAATTATAATAATAACAAATTAAACAGTAATCTTTTTTTATTTTCATAGCTCCGTTGAAGTGTGTTAACCCGTTAACACACAGAAGTATGTGTTAGTGTAATAAAAAAAGACAACTGTTTGAATTTGTTATTATTATCTATTCCAGTGAACTTGTTTCGCTCGGATCGTTGTTAACAAACGCTTAAAGTTATATTTTTGAATAGTTGTGAAAATTATACAAACTAATATAAATGTATTATGGCATTTTTCTTTTGTGTAGTTTGTTTACTCCTTTTGCACAGTACATTTGAGTCTTTATTTCTAATTCGAACAGCTGATGATTGCAGCAATAAGATACATAAAATAATTGTTTGTTCTGTTCAATTTTTCATTTTAGATAAAGTATATATATTTCTTATATAAGTTAACCAAATTTTTATAACACATGCGGTAGTCAAGCTTTTTAAAAGAAGTTTTTGTTCTCATTAATAAGGTAATAAAGTATGAGCTGAGTAAATTTTTTTAAAGTAATTACTTTAAGAAAAAAACAAAAGCTGTTTATAATTTCATTGTAGCTTATAATACTAAATTCAAATGAAATTATATGTGAAGTTCTTTTTAATACCAAGTAAATGACTAACCTTAAAACAATCAACAGAATCGATTCCCATAATAAATGTAACTGGGTAGAACACATAAGAAGATATCAGCTGAAAAACAAAAATTTAAAGTAAGAAGATAACTATAAAGTTATATTTTAACTTAATTGCAGCAATACATAGCTTTCTTTCGTTTGACGTTTAATACTTAACTTTTAGTTAAAACATTTGTCATATATTTACACGAAAATGTCTTTTACTTAAAACAATACTTATAAGTACAGAATTTTGTAATTTAAAACAAATTAAAAGCTCTAAAATTACTCTATGACTTGTTTCAATAACAACCAAGTATAATTAAAAGAAGGTGGAACTCTGGTTTTGTTTATTATGTTTAAGCAATTGTTGCTCTAGTATAAAAAAAAACTTACAACTTTTAAGAACCTTTTATGAATACAACTATCTGAAAACTGTAAGTTAATGCTATATCAATTAAGACTAGTGCTGTGGAAACGTTGTTTTTTATTTCAAACTTAATACTTTTGTACTGTTTTTTAGTGCTTGATTGTAAAATAAAAAACACGCTTGTCAATTTTATATTATACCTAACAAAATTCCATGTTAAAAAATCAAGTGTTGCTATTGTTCTAATAAATTATTAACTCTTACAGTGCTAATGAAGCTAATTTTTTATAGTAATAATTTACCATCATAGAAATTTAAGATTGGTTAAAAATATAATAATTTACTTGAAAACTTAGCTGTGGAAAACCCATAAGACTTCCAAACCAGCTGAGCATTGCGTTAATTGCAGCAACGATGCTAATGACTGCAATGATTGACGCTCCGATGCACAATACCAAAGGAATTGCAGTTTGTACGCCGCTCATAGCTGCTGATATCACATTGAATTCCTTACCACTGGTGTCAAAAAGTGATTATATTGTCAACTAATTGAAATGAGGTTGATCAAAATAACTATCGTATAAAACAAATACTAAATAAAATTGGCTATATTCCAGATTGTGTGGAATTCACATACATTCCACTAATCAGGTGTTAACTTCTGTTTTCCCAAACGTGAAAACTAAGGTATTTAAATGTTTTAATTAACAGTTTTTAAAAACTTACACAGCTAAACTGTTACAAAACACCAGCTCCAAATTATTTTACTGAATATAATTCCTTAGTTTAATTAACTGGTTTTAAATTCTTAACTGTTTCAACTTAAAACTACGTTTACTTTTTTTTGCTAAAACCTAAAAAGAAGCATTACTTTAACTTTAAGAATTTAATATCAAAAATAACTATAACAGCTTTTAGACAGTATATGTAACAGTTTATGTAACTAGCAGAGTAGTTTTATACTTTTGTTTAGTTTTTATCAAAATATTATCCAGTATAAAATATTAGAACAAACGTTTCAATTGGTATAAGCTAATAAATCAGTTCAATAAATAATCAACAAAAATATCAAAAAAAAATGACTGATGTAATCGGTCGGGTTTTAAAACAGTCTTAAGACAATACACCGGTTTGTAAAGATAACATCAGAAATTTGTCATAAATAATTTTTTATTGTAATAATATCAAACATCAAACCTTATCTTTTTGCTCTTTATGTCTTTCCAGTGGGCGTATTTCGATTTTTTAGTTTCTGGAAACTGAAGTTTTGAAAGAAACAGGCCGCAAGGAGCCGCCATAATACACGCTGTTATCAAATAGGGGGCTTCTATCTTAAGAAAAAATTGGTTTAAACTATGTTATAAAAGTATTACGGGAAAATTGCAGTAGTATTTTAAAACTGGTTGTATAAGCTGAAAACCATTTAAATAACTTAATTTGTGGTTAAGCATTTTTAAATATTTATTTAAAAAAATTTTATTTAATAATTTTAAGTTAAATATAAACAATATTGTTTTTATAAAAACAAATAAAGTACGATGAAAGAAACATAAGTCTTTATTTTTACAAGGTTTAATGGTTATTTTATACGCTCGAAAAAGTGTTTCTTTTGACTTTTAAAATATTTTGTTTAAAGGTTATGCTAAAAATTAGACACATTGATAGATTGTATATGAACTTAGGTTGTTTTAATTTTTTTACTTACTCCGAATCCAAGTAACGCTCCTAAGACAGTTCCTGCAATCGATCCAAACCCGCAAACCATCATGGAAAATATTTCCGAACTTGTCAATTCGTTTATGAAAGGAAGAACCAGCAATGGAGACTCCGTCAGTCCAATAAAAATGTTTCCTGATATTTGGTATATACTATTATTAATATTACTTTCTGTAAGTACTATAGTATTTTTGTATTTTTAATTTTCTACTCTATTTTAACCAACAGGTAACGTTTGACGTTAATACAAGCTTAAACTTGATTCAAAATTTTACAAAAATCTAAACACGTGAAATAAGGAATAATTTGTTCAAGAAAAAGCCTGAAAATAAATTTTAAAACTATGACAAATTTTAAATGCCGCAATTAAATATTTCAAATCAAACCGGCTGCCACCATTGATTCTGTGGCAGATGTTTTCATAAGAACTTGCATGACCCTAGCCACGTGCATAATTATCCATTGCATCGCACCGTAATGATACAAAACCGAAATTACCGCGCTTAAGTATATCACTATTGGCAAGGCCTGTTGAAATTTAAATGTGTTTGTAAGTTTCAGCTTTTTATAAATGTATTTCTTATAGTAAGATTTTTAAAAGGAAAACTTTTTTATTATGTTCAATACTGCTAACAAAAGCATGTTACCTTTTGTACATGTTTATATACATTTTGGTAATGGGTTGCCAACAAACTCTTTTAGATAGTAATACTAAATAGTTTTTATGATAAATTAATAATCTGTTTGTGATTAACTATGTTATTTACTTTTCCTTAATAACAAAAAGTTCAAATGTTTTGGCAAACATGTTTTAAAAGTATACTTAGAAAGTACTACAAAGTTAAGCATATTTTAAATTGCTTCTCAAGCATACATCTACTAAATTACATTTTTGATCAACTCTTTTAAATATTACTTTTAATTTGTAACAGTAGTAAGTTGTTCAAACGCAGTAAAAAGTTGAAAATTTCTTAATTTTATTACTATTAGTTTTTTTTATTTATGTTTTATGTTTATACATTT
This sequence comes from Thalia democratica, assembly GCF_965202585.1. Lineage (NCBI taxonomy): Eukaryota > Metazoa > Chordata > Thaliacea > Salpida > Salpidae > Thalia > Thalia democratica. The sequence continues at coordinate 7,499 of NW_028140114.1, read as the reverse complement.
TCTATAAGTTTTAAAACTATGTATATCAACTCATTTCTTTGTTAACCTTTACTTAACTTTGAATATGATCCTATTCTATAAATAAACAAAACTTATGCGACTTTAAAACTTAAAAAAATTTATATTACACTTAAGTCAAACTTAAAATTCTAACAAAACTGCGTATTTTATTTTCTACAAAAAAAATAAAATATACCAAAAGTTTATTTTACCTTGAAAGCAAAAAAGTGTTCTCTGAAACCGTCTCCAAACAAGAAAGCGGCTCCGTGATCAACAAAATTAATAAAACTTGTCACTAATTCACCAAGCCAGCTAAACGCTTGAAACCCGAAATCGGTTCGTAGTATCAACAAACCGAAACTTATTTGGAGCAAGCTGCCAAACACAACTGTTCTCCAGTTTACCTACAAGTTTTTGTTAAATAAATAAAAGTTACTACTTTATTTGACAAAAAAAGTTTGCCAATTATATTTTTTACAACACCTTTGTCGGGTGTTTTGAAGTGACAAAGAATAAGAACAGAATGGTGAAATATCCAAGTAGTGAAATGAGGTTTTTCGGTTTACCGGCTGTATCCACTACGATCCAAGTTACGAATAATATCAACATCGATGCGTAGAAAGCCCTGTGTAGAACATAATGGTCAAAAAATTTAAATTAAAATAAAAAATTTCAGATGAACAAAGCACTAAAAATTAAAGTTGTTATTAAGCATTCAAAGCCCTGACCACAATGACCTGAATGCTTAATAACAATTTTAGTTTTTAGTGGTTTGATTTAAAATTAAAGTTTTAATTTGTTTTTTTAAGTTTTATCTAACTTTATTTATACTATAATTCAAATTTAACCATTACAAACATTCTATAAATATATATTATGCCAAGTTTCAATAGATTAAATTACTTAAAGCTATTGATTAGTTTATTAATTCTGTAATTAATGTTTGTTGTTTTACTTCTTTTCATTCACAATAAATTATTTATTGTTCTTCAGAAAATTGTAAAAAGTAATTTTAAATTAAAGTGACTTAGTACTTTTTGCAAGCATAAAGAATAAATTATTTAGTTTTTAGTGTAAAATAAATGACTTGTTTTAAGTTAATGTATTAGAACATATTATTGTGTGGTAATTATTGGATGTTTTTTTGAATTTCTAGCAACGATTAAATATTTTGAATCAGTATTTCTTGATCTTAATGTGAGTTGCTTTGAATAATGATTTTTTATTTTGTATTGTATTTTACTTTACTTTACCTAATTTAGACTTAATAAATACATATATTATGTAGTTTTATAACAGTCGGATTTAACATTGTATTGTATCTGTTATTAACCATTAATCTACTATAATCTATAGTATTTATTTTTATCTTTAATAAACACAAATATATACCTACTTTAGTCTCTATTTTTTCCATTCTTTATCTATTTTTCACAGAGCCCCATTGAAGTGTCTTAACCCGTTAACATACAGAAAAATGTCTTAGTGTAATAAAGAAAGAATACTGTTTAAATTTGTTGTTATATATTCCAGCGAACTTGTTTAGCTAAGATCTTTATTAGCAAACGCTTAAATTAATACTTTGAAAGGTTTTCAATTAATATATGTTATAGTTTCAAATAACAAGTAACAATGTTTTTCATTTATTTAAATCGTGTAAAGTAGTTCAAACTTTTTGATATTTACTTTTTTTTAATTCATTATACTACTCAATTTGTGAACTTAGTAACAAACTCACCACTTCAGGTATGGAGAAAACTTTTTAATCTTCCCAGCAGCAGGTTCGGTAACCTTACTAATTTTACCACCACACTTTTTTCCAACCAACTTACTGACAACGCCCAATGAAACTAAAATCACAACTACGAGCAATGGCAGTGCCTCAGAAACGCTTCTGATCAGAGCTAGCATCGTATAAACTAGCAGACCTGAAAACAAACTACCAAATGCTAAATACATTAAAAAGGTATTTAAAAAACTGTCCTACTTACCAATGGCAGCTGCAAACTTCAACACTCGTCCCAATGTTTTATTGTTTTTGGTAATTGCGGTTTTTAGTTTGTCTAAAACATTTACTATGCATCTGAAATAAAGGCGGTCAAAATAAATTATAAATAAATAGTAATAAATAAAATAAATTAACACTTGTGTGTGCAGTACGACAAAGCTTTCAAGTTAATGTGAATCTCATAATGTTTTATTTTTATTTTTTACTCATGTTTGCAGACATTACCGTACTTTTGAAAATTTTAGAGAAGGATTTTAAAACAGTAGAACCATACTTTATGCAATCTAATTCATCAATGTCTAGGTCTTCAAGTTCCGACTCATCAAACTGACTGGAGCTGTCTTCTGTTTTATTCAACTCATTTTCTGTTTTTGAGTTTTCTCTTTTATTTACTTCAATTTCTTCTAATTCAATTGCAATGACTTCATCTTCCTTTTTCTGTGAAAAATTTTGTACAGGACTTTTAAATTTAGATATTTTAAACACATAGGTTTAGTAAATTAAAATATGATTTAAGATTTACTTACTAAAGTTCAGGAATACTTTTAAGAAATCGTCTGATTCCAAATTTTCATTTACTTCATTTACAAGTTATTCCATTATAATTGCAGTTTTTATATCAGAAGAAAAATATTCTTTATTTTTAAGTTTTTAATGTTTAATAGAGCTTAAATAAAAAAATTAGAGGTTTTCCCACTAAAAAAACAAAACCAAAAAACTGATAAAGTTACTGCTCCATTTGTTAGTTTAAAAAATTGATAACCATTTTATCTTATTTTCATATTTTTTAATATTTTTTAAGTTTAAGGAAAACTAAAATATTAACTAATTCTTTTTTCTTTTTTTTTTAATTGTTGGTAATACTACTTTTTTTTGTGGTTTGAAATATATTTTTTCTAAGATTGTTTAAAACTTTAAATAAGGTTAAATTATTATTCCTTGTTTCTCAGTGTTCTATAAAAAGATAAAAAAAGTGTAAACAGTCTTTTCTAAACTTAAATGATAATCATATACAAACTACGCACAGAGGTTAAGACAATTAATTACATAAAAAAACTTTTTTTTATACAAAAATACTAGGCTAATCTTTTTAAGTGTAAATCAAATTTAACCTATGTTTATTTCTAAACACTTCAAGAATTTATTTCTCTTTTCAATTAGGTTTTATATACTTTATAAATGATCTTTTTACATTTTAATGTATGCTGTTCTATTTATTTTCTACGATCGTTTTAACGTTTGAAAATTTGTGAATGTTTGTTAAATTCATCCCTTTTATTTCATATTTTACGATAGAAAGTTGTTAAAAATAACAGAAAATATAAAAAAATTTTAAATGTACTGCATTAGTATTAGACTTTCGAATTTTAATCACGAAAATTGCTATGCTAAGAACTACTTGTATACCAGGGGCGTAGCGTGGGGAGGGACACTGGCGCATGCGTGCCACCCAAAAAATAAAAATGTAAAAAAAATAATGTAATACCTTTATCCTTTATAGTTTATTTTTTCTGCTTAATTTGCCTTTTTTCAACTATGTTTATCTAGTATTCAAAAAGTTAAACGAAATTTTGAATACCAATTAGTGACAAGTTAGGAAAGTACATGTTATTACTCAATATACTGATTCGGTGCGTAATTGCAAATGCGCACCGATGTTGATGAAAAACTCCATAAGGAAAAATTTTATAAGTTCATTAACTTCATAAGAATTTAGACTCAAAAAGTACGCAATTAATATAGCTCACCGCTGTAGTATAACCTTATGGCAGATTATTTTTCTACAAAAATTTTACAAAAATACGTCTCGCTTAAAGAAAAATTAAACAATTTTACAATTTTTTATTTATGCCACATTGTTAAGACTACTGCTAGTTTTCTGAACTTTATTTTTGTAAACATACAAGATAAGCGTGTCGGCCTATGAGAAATAGACTTCGTTTGTGATTTTTATTTTAAACAAATACAATCAAGTGAATTGAATTTAAAAAGTATACTTTTAACTATTTTACAAAGTTGTAATAAACTGTAATAGCAGTTATAAAGTTGGTCTATTTTAACTTCTGTGTAACTTTATTAAAATTATGTGCAATGAGGTGTTGTTATCACTGTTGTATTGTATATTAAAGAGATTGATATTTTTTCGTAAATAAAACAGATACTTTCGTTTTATTGAATATATTAATTTTTAAAGGTATAAAGTTTACTATAAGTTATAAAAACAATTTTTATTTAGTAAGTTTACATTTTTGCAAGTATAAGTAATTCTAATGAAATTTATACTTTTATTTAATTGTTTAATTTTGTAATATATAAATATTTTGTAAAACAGTTAACGAACTTATTTTACTTAATAAATTTATTTCAATTATATTACTTATAAAAAGATTTTTTATAGCTAGTTACAAAAGTTTTAATTTAGAAGTTTTTTGAGAAAAAAAATTGCGCACCCCCTGACTAAAGTACCACGCTACGCCACTGTTGTATACCCTAAATACATCAAACAAAAACACAATTTCTAAAAGAAAACTTAAGTTTTGGAACTTTTGAAAAAGTATTTTGAAGAGCTATACTGTTTTTTTTTTTTTTGTATACATAAACTTTGTTTTAGTTCACAAACTTTCTTATTACTTGGTTCTCCTAGATAGAAACTTTTTATAAACAACGTGTTTTTTTGTTGTTTTAGAAACAGTTAAGTCATGCGTAAATCTTATATAGGTCAAAACTTTTTACTGTTCAAAGGCTAATTAACTTTTGTATCAATCAAACAAACCTTTTCATTTGAGCTTTTTCCATTTAGAAGTTTTTCACCTTCACGACTTTTTTCACTCATGTTCTTAATTAATATGTTTTTAAGAACTGCTAGAATTTTAAAAATATGCATAAAAATATTTATCATATATCTTAAAATAAATTAATAGTTTTTCACAAATAGGTTTTTGTAAAAAAAAAGAAAAAAAAAACAATTGATAGTAACTTAATCTGATATACTTAATATATTCTTTTATACGGTATTCCTTTTAAAGCTTTAACAAACTAAAAAAATTTTTAGTAAAGTTAAATTTACGTATTTTATCAAGTATTTCTATCTTAACTACAAACTATTTTTAGCCAAACAAAATAACTGTCTACATACACAGAAAATAATAATAATAGTCGAATTAAACAGAATAATAGTTTAAAATCTAATTTATTTTTTTTGTTACACTTTACTAAACAAAAACTCGATTGTTTCATATATTATATATCTCTTTTTGTGCTATTTGTTATCATTTTTAATTGAAAAACTAAAGTTCATAAAGTTTAAGATAAAAAATGAAAAAAAATACAAGGAAGTGTCGACTATTAATAAAAAAACCTTCTTATGTATCTCTCAATTAAAACTTCGTTATTCATTAACTTATAAGTTTTGAATTTGGAAAATAAAGTATAAAAAAAAGTTTATACACTACAACTATTTTACCTAGCTAGCTTATTTTTTATTTTTTATAACTTTCTTACACACAGCTTTAAAACAAAAACTATCACTAAATGTTTTTATTTAAGTAGTTTGTTTTGAAAACAAATTTTCAACAAGATGATTTTTTTAAAGCTTTCAAACAATCCGACAATTAAACAAAATAAGTTCATTTTTTTCCTTTTATACAAACACATATACGATTACAACAACTTGTGATGCTGGTTGTGTTGCGTTAAAAATTTCAACTTGCTTTTATAAGGAAACTTACTATACTACCGCAAAAATTTTACTACGAAATCGTTTGCCGCGACCGCTAATCAACATTTTTCTAAAGTGTGCACAAATTAAAAACATTTGCTACAGAAAGTTGAATGTGTAACTTTTTAACTAACACATTTATGTTACAGTTGGTATTTTACTTGAAGTCTAGTATTACTTAACGTTTTTAACAGCTCAAAACCAAGCTTAGATATTTTTTAGCAATAATTTGATATATTTAAAGATACACCAAAAAAAAAGTATTTTCAAAAAATAATTAGACTAAAAAAAATTATTTAAAAAAATATAGGATTTCGTTTCGAAGTATAAATATACCAAAAAACTTTAAACCTTATTTTTCAAAAACATCTTACACTGAATAGTAAACAAAATTACGAAAAAGCAAGCGTTTATAAGCTTGTTTATAATTAAAATGTTAAATCATTAAACATTTATATTTTTTGGCTTCGAATGTTTCAAAACAATTTGATAAAAGAATACATCTGCTGAACAAAAGTTTTAGCCTACAAGCAACAACCTAGAGAAAAAACTACCAAAAATAAATATAAAAAAAGGTGTCTTCTATCAAACTTGGCGTTATATTGTTTTCGCGTAAACAAAATCACAAGTGTTTAATTTTAATCTGAACTATTCGACAGGTCGGTCGAGCAAAACTGTTTTGTACGTCTGGAGCAATTGTGGAAAACAATAGAGTTTCGATACGCTTTAGTTTGTTATACAACTTTGGTATACAAACGTGCAGCTTCAGTTATTATTTGCGTGCAACTTTTACAATTTAAAAATATGTAGTTAACAAATTTTATATAGCAACTTGATGATTTTTTTTAACTTTAGTAAAGTTGTTGAAAATGCATTAATGTTTTTAAAAGTCTCATAAGTAGTTGAGTCTTATTGTATTTACAAGGTAAGTATTCTGCAAGGTGTAAAAAAAAAATTTTTCTACAAGATTTTGTTAGGAACTACAGAAACAATACAATATTAACAAGTATGTATAGGATACGTAACAAATCTATTAACTTGTCAAAGAAAAAACTATCTAAGCTTCTTTTATGCATTAGATGTTTAAAGAAATTTTTAGTTTAATGTTTTTATGCCAAAAAATTATGTTTATATCTATTTTTATAACAAATTAAGGCTTTTCTAATGTTATAACAATAAAAACAGTATGTGAGTTTCCTCGTTAAAAATCAAACCTCTGTAGTTGTAAAATTGCTCAATTAAGTTTGTAATAAACTTTTAATTTAAAAAAAATTGAAAAAACAGTTTTCTTAATCAAGTTGTGCAACTTTCGTAATTGTAAACTTTTTTTATAATTTATACATGTTTTTTAAATATAGTTTAAAAAATTTCATAAAACTTCATCATTTTTGACGTAGTTTTTCAAATATTTGAAATTAATTTTACTCGATAACAAAACGATAATATATAAATTTTTGATTTTTGAAATAAAAGTTATATTTAATATTTTTTTATTATGATTATTCAAGTTCTCTTCAGGGGTCGCACAGAAAACCAGTCAGAACAAGCCCCTGGTAAATTTCAATTGTAGATTCGATAACTTTCAAATTTCACATGCTTATCAAAATTAATTTATTGCAGAGTTATCAAATATGCAATAAATGGTTAATTGAACTAACTACAACTGATACAAATAGAGATTGAGAGATATTCTAAATAATGAATTGTTATAAACACAACCAAATACAAAAAATATTGAAATACAAAAAAAAAGATTTTTTAAAATTGAAATTC
>NW_028140113.1:0-34680 GCF_965202585.1 Thalia democratica | reverse complement strand
GCTAACTCATACTTGGTAGCTAACATCTACTTGGTAGCTAACTCATACTAAGTAGGTAACTCATACTTGGCAGCTAACTCATACTTGGTAGCTAACTCCTACTTGGTAGCTTACTCCTTCTTGGTAGTTAACTCATACTTGGTAGCTAACTCATTCTTTGCAGCTAACTATAGTTGTATAACAACTATAACTCTTTTTATCATTAACTTTTAACAAAATTAGAAGTTGGTAAGTGTTTATCCGAACTTTAGATGGCATATCATGTCTTAAGATTGTCCTAATTTTAAAAGATATAGAAATTAGATCAGTACAAACTTGAAGTAGGCCAAACAAAGTTATAGTTTAACTCATGATATTATGTATATCAGTTAAGTTATGTCTATTTTAGTTGTTTTAGAGGTAGCTATAAATTCCTATGACTTTAATTGAAAGTTTTTGACGTTTATACCTGTCGTGTGAACAAAATAAAAATATAAGATTATTAAAAGTAAATTTTTTACTATTAAAGTAGTCACCAATTGATGACTTTTAACCTTTATGAACCAATATACATATCATTGATTAGTTAAATTTAAAATAATGAATTAGAGAAACAATGTAAATATCATATCACAGCTAATCAAAATGTTACAACTAGCACATCACAGTAGGTCGCAATAGTACAACTATCACATCACAGTAGTGTAAAAAAATACAACTATCACACCACAGTAGACCGAAACAAACAAATTATCGCATCATAGTTTATCGCCATTATACTAAAAATTTCATAAAATTGTTAATAATTGTATTGAGTTGCATTAAAATTTATAAACTTAAACCAAATCAAATGAGAACATTAAGTTTTATTATTTTGTTAAAAGTTTTTCGTTATTCTAAGTATGTAGTCCTTTAAATTAGTGGAAGTAGGCTGTATTTTATCTTGAGTGCTGCACCTTAAAGAGAATCAAGTGGTTTATTAAAATTTGTCGCCTATAGCTTTAGCTCAACGATGGTTTACTGAAAACTTCGTAAATCGACCAATTTTTATAGAAAATAGCAATATTGTATGAAAGACTAAAATATACAGCACCTTAAGGGTACTAAAGGAAATTCTAAAAAATATAAATACACTAGTGTATCATCATCTATGAATGTTGTGTAATAGTAAGTTTAAGTTAACTAAAAAAGAGATTTACTGTTACATAATGCTTAGAGTCTAATTTCCGTGATAGTATCTTAGAAGCATTTATAATTAACAGATTTTCAAATATATAATCAAAATTGTGTATTAAACTTTTCATTAATAAGTAATTTTTGATGTGATAACAAAGTTAAAAAAATGCTTACTCATACTAACTAACTAAGTCATATTTGGTAGCTAACTCCTACTTGATAGCTAACTCATACTTAGTAGCTAACTTACACTTAGTAGCTAATTCCTACTTTGTAGCTAACTTCTACTTGGTAGCTAACTTCTACTTGGTAGCTAACTCATGTTTGGTAGCTAACTCCTGCTTGGTAGCTAACTCTTTCTTGGTAGTTAACTCATACTGGGTAGCTAACTCCTACTTGGTAGCAAACTCATACTAGCTAACTAAAAACTTGGTATCTAACTCCTACTTAGTAGCTAACTCACACTTAGTAGCTAATTCCTACTTTGTAGCTAACTTCTACTTGGTAGCTAACTCACATTTGGTAGCTAACTCATACTTGGTAGCTAACTCCTACTTGGTAGCTAACTCACACTTGGAAAAAATATAAAACTATTAAAAGTATAATTTTTACTATTAAAGTAGTCACCAATTGATGCTTTTTACTTTTTATAAAACAATATACATATCATTGATTAGTTAAATTGAAAATTATGAATTAAACCATCATTGTTACTATCATATCACAACAAATCAAAATGTTACAACTATCACATCACAGTAGGTAGCAAAAGTACAACTATCACATCACAGTAGTTTGAAAACAATACAACTATCACGTCATAGTAGACCGAAAAAATCTAACTATCCCATCATTGTTTATCGCAATCATACTCAAAGTTTTATAAATTTGCTTTGTCTTTTATGGAGTTGCATTAAAATTTATAACTTAAACCAAATCAAATGAGAACGTTAAGTTTTATTATTTTGTTAAAAGTTTTTCGTTATTCTAAGTATGTGGTCATTCAAATTAGTGGACTTAGGTTGTATTTTATCTTAAGTGCTGCACCTGAAGGAGAGTCAAGTGGTTTATCAAAACATGTCGCATAAAGCTTTAGTTTACCGATGGTTTACTGAAAACATCCTAAATCAACGAATTTTTATATTACTTAGCATTATTGTGTAAAAGACTAAAATATACAGTATCTTAAGTATACTAAAGGAAATTCTAAACAAAAATAAATACACTAGTGTATCATTAACTTTAGATGTTGTGTAATTGTTAGTTTAAGTTAGGTAATAAAATATTTACTGTTACATAATGCTGATAGTCTTAGTTCCGTGATAGTATCTTAAAAGCATTCAAAATTAACAAATTTTCAAAGATATAATCAAAATTGTGTATTAAACTGTTAATTAATAAGTCATTTTTGATGTAATAACAAAATTAAAAAAATGCTTACTCATACTAGGTAACTAAGTCATACTTGGTAGCTAACTGCTACTTGGTAGCTAACTCCTACTTTGTAGCTAACTCATACTTGGTAGCTAACTAATACTTGGTAGCAAACTTATACTTGGTAGCTAACTCTTGCTTGGTAGCTAACTCCTGCTTGGTAGCTAACTCCTACTTGGTAGCTAACTCATACTTGGTAGCTAACTCATACTTGGTAGCTAACTCCTACTTTGTAGCTAACTCCTACTTGGTAGCTAATTCATACTTGGTAGCTAACTCATACTTGGTAGCAAACTTATACTTGGTAGCTAACTCTTGCTTGGTAGATAACTCCTACTTGGTAGCAAACTCATACTTGTTAGCTAACTCCTGCTTGGTAGCTAACTGACACTTGGTAGCTAACTCACACTTGGTAGCAAACTCATACTTGGTAGCTAACTCTTTCTTGGTAGTTAACTCATACTTGGTAGCTAACTCCTACTTGGTAGCTAACTCATACTTGGTAGCTAACTCTTGTTTGGTAGCTAACTATACTTGGTAGCTAACTCCTACTTGGTAGCTAACTTATACTTGGTAGTTAACTAAAACTTAGTAGCTAACTAAAAACTTGGTAGCTAACTCCTGCTTGGTAACTAACTCACACTTGTCAGCTAACTCATAGTTGGTAGCTAACTCCTACTTGGTAGTTAACTCCTTCTTGGTAGTTAACCCATAATTGGTAGCCAACTCATTCTTGGTAGCTAACTATAGTTGTTTAACAACTATAACTCTTTTTATCATTAACTTTTAACAAAAGTAAAAGTTGGTAAGTGTTTACCCGAACTTTAGATTGCATATCATGTCTTAAGATTGTCCAAATTCTAAAAGATATAGAAATTACATGAGTATAAACTTGAAGTAGGCCAATTAAGTTATAGTTGAACTCATGATAATATATATATCAGTTAAGTTATGTCTATTTTAGTTGTTTTAGAGGAAGCTATAAAAACCTATGACTTTTATTTAGAGTTTTCGACGCTTATACTTGTCGTTTGAACAGAATAAAAATATAAGATTATTAAAAGTATATTTTTTACTATTAAAGTAGTCACCAATTGATGCTTTAACTCTTTATGAAACAATATACATATCATTGATTAGTTAATTTGAAAATTATGAATTAAACCACCATCGTTACTATCATATCATAACAAATCAAAATGTTACAACTATCACATCACAGTAGGTCGCAAAAGTACAACTATTACATCACAGTAGTTTTAAACAATACAACTATCACGTCACAGTAGACCGAAAAAATCCAACTATCGCATCATTGTTTATCGCCATCATACTAAAAGATTTATAAAATTGTTGATTATTTTATCGAGTTGCATTAAAATTTATAAACTTAAACCGAATCAAATGAAAACATTAAGTTTTATTATTTTGTTAAAAGTTTTTCGTTATTCTAAGTATGTAGTCCTTTAAATTACTGGAAGTAGGCTGTATTTTATCTTGAGTGCTGCACCTTAAGGAGAGTCAAGTGATTTATAAAAACATGTCGCCTAAAGCTTTAGCTTACCGATGGTTCACTGAAAACATCCTAAATCGACTAATTTTTATAGAAATTATTTATATTGTGTGAAAGACTAAAATATACATCACCTTAAGGATACTAAAGGAAATTCTAAAAAATATAAATACACTAGTGTATCATCAACTATGGATGTTGTGTAAAAGTTAGTTTAAGTTAACTAATAAAGAGATTTACTGTTACATAATGCTGAGAGTCTTAGTTCCGTGATAGTATCTTAAAAGCATTTATAATTGACAGATTTTCAAATATATAATCAAAATTGTGTATTTAACTGTTGATTAGTAAGTCGTTTATAATGAAATAACAATGTTAAATGTTTGCTTACTTATACTAGGTAACTAACTCATACTTGGTAGCTAACTTCTACTTGGTAGCTAACTACTACTTGGTAGCCAACTCATACTCGGTAGCTAACTCATACTTGGTAGCTAACTCATACTTGGTAGCTAATTCTTGAGTGGTAGCTAACTCAAACTTGGTAGCTAAATCATACATAGTAGCTAACTCCTGCTTGGTAGCTAACTCATACTTGGTAGCTAAGTCATACTTGGTACCTAACTCATACTACGTTGCTAACTCTTAATTGGTAGCTAGTTAAAAACTTGGTATCTAACTCCTACTTAATAGCAAACTCATTCTTGGTAGCTAGCTCATATTTGGTAGCTAACTCCTGCTTGGTAGCTAACTCACAATTGGTAGCTAACTCATACTTTGTAGCTAACTTATACTTGGTAGCTAACTCCTACTTGGTAGCTAACTCATACTTGGTAACAAACTCATACTTGGTAACTAACTCACACTTGGTAGCTAACTCATACTTTGTAGCTAACTCCTGCTTGGTAGCTAACTCATACTTGGTAGCTAAGTTTTGCTTGGTAGCTTACTCAAACTTGGTAGCTAAATCATACATGGTAGCTAACTCCTACTTGGTAGCTAACTCATACTTGGTAGCAAACTCATACTTGGTAGCTAACTCACATTTGGTAGCTAACTCATACTTTTTAGCTAACCATACTTGGTAGCTAACTCATACTTGGTAGCTAACTCCTACTTGTTAGAAAACTCAAACTTGGTAGCTAACTCACATTTGGTAGCTAACTCATACTTTGTAGCTAACTCCTGCTTGATAGCTAACTCACACTTGGTAGCTAACTCCTAATTGGTAGCTAACTCATACTTTATATCACGTCACAATAGACCGAAACAATCAAACTATCACATTATAGTTTATTTAAATCACACTCAAAGTTTTATAAATTTGCTTAGTCTTTATGGAGTTGCATTAAAATTTATAATCTTAAACCAAATAAAATGAGAACGTTTAGTTTTATTATTTTGTTAAAAGTTTTTCGCTTATCGATTGCTTTAGCTTACCGATGGTTTAGCTTTAGCTTACCGATGGTTTAATGAAAACATACTAAATCGACGAATTTTAAAAGAAGTTAGCAATATTGTGTAAAAGACTAAAATAAACAGCACCTTAAGGATACTAATGGAAATTTTAAAACAAAAATAAATACACTAGTGTAATTATCAACTTTAGATGTTGTGTAATTTTTAATTTAAGTAAAGTAATAAAGAGACTTACTGTTACAAAATGCTGAGAGTCTTAGTTCCGTGATAGTATCTTAAAAGCATTTAAAATTAACAGATTTTCAAAGATATAATAAAAATTGTGTATTAAACTGTTGATTAATAAGTCATTTTTGATGTAAAAACAAAGTTTAAAATTTTGCTTATTCGTACTAGGTAATTAACTCATACTTGGTAGCTAACTCCTAATTGGTAGCTAATTCCTGCTTGGTAGCTAACTCTTACTTGGTAGCTAACTCCTACTTTGTAGCTAACTCCTACTTTGTAGCTAACTCATACTTGGTAGCTAACCCATACTTTGTAGCTAACACATACTTGGTAGCTAACTCATACTTGGTAGCTAATTCTTGATTGGTAGCTAACTCAAACTTGGTAGCTAAATCATACATAGTAGCTAACTCCTGCTTGGTAGCTAACTCATACTTGGTAGCTAAGTCATACTTGGTAGCTAACTCATACTACGTTGCTAACTCTTAATTGGTAGCTAGTTAAAAACTTGGTATCTAACTCCTACTTGGTAGCAAACTCATTCTTGGTAGCTAGCTCATATTTGGTAGCTAACTCCTGCTTGGTAGCTAACTCACAATTGGTAGCTAACTCATACTTTGTAGCTAACTTTTACTTGGTAGCTAACTCCTACTTGGTAGCTAACTCATATTTGGTAACAAACTCATACTTGGTAGCTAACTCATACTTTGTAGCTAACTCATACTTTGTAGCTAACTCCTTCTTGGTAGCTAACTCATACTTGGTAGCTAAGTTTTGCTTGGTAGCTAACTCAAACTTGGTAGCTAAATCATACATGGTAGCTAACTCCTACTTGGTAGCTAACTCATACTTGGTAGCAAACTTATACTTGGTAGCTAACTCATATTTGGTAGCTAACTCATACTTTGTAGCTAACCATACTTGGTAGCTAACTCATACTTCGTAGCTAACTCCTACTTGTTAGAAAACTCAAACTTGGTAGCTAACTCACATTTGGTAGCTAACTTATACTTTGTAGCTAACTCCTGCTTGATAGCTAACTCACACTTGGTAGCTAACTCCTAATTGGTAGCTAACTCATACTTTATATCACGTCACAATAGACCGAAACAATCAAACTATCACATCATAGTTTATTGCAATCACACTTAAAGTTTTATAAATTTGCTTAGTCTTTTATGGAGTTGCATTAAAATTTATAATCTTAAACCAAATCAAATGAGAACGTTAAGTTTTATTATTTTGTTAAAAGTTTTTCGCTTACCGATTGCTTTAGCTTACCGATGGTTTAGCTTTAGCTTACCGATGGTTTAATGAAAACATACTAAATCGACGAATTTTAAAAGAAGTTAGCAATATTGTGTAAAAGACTAAAATAAACAGCACCTAAAGGATACTAATGTTAATTTTGAACAAAAATAAATACACTAGTGTAATTATCAACTTTAGATGTTGTGTAATTTTTAATTTAAGTAAAGTAATAAAGAGACTTACTGTTACAAAATGCTGAGAGTCTTAGTTCCGTGATAGTATCTTAAAATCATTTAAAATTAACAGATTTTCAAAGATATAATAAAAATTGTGTATTAAACTGTTGATTAATAAGTCATTTTTGATGTAATAACAAAGTTTAAAATTTTGCTTATTCGTACTAGGTAATTAACTCATACTTGGTAGCTAACTCCTACTTGGTAGCTAATTCCTGCTTGGTAGCTAACTCTTACTTGGTAGCTAACTCCTACTTTGTAGCTAACTCCTACTTTGTAGCTAACTCATACTTGGTAGCTAACTCATACTTGGTAGCTAACTTATACTTGGTATTTAACTCCTACTTGGTAGCAAACTCAAACTTGGTAGCTAATTCTTGTTTGTAAGCTTACTCCTACTTGATAGCAAACTCATACTTGTTAGCTAACTCCTGCTTGGTAACTAACTCACACTTGGTATTTAACTCCTACTTTGTAGCTAACTAAAAACTTGGTATCTAACTCCTACTTGGTAGATAACTCATTCTTAGTAGCTAACTCATACTTGGTAGCAAACTCATACTTGGTAGCTAACTCACACTAAATTGCTAACTATACTTAGTAGCTAACTCCTACTTGGTAGCAAACTCATACTTTACCGCTAACTCTTGCTTGGTAGCTAATTCATACTTGTTAGCTAAGTAAAAACTTGGTATCTAACTCCTACTTGGTAGCAAAACCATTCTTGGTAGCTATCTCATATTTTGAAGCTTACTCCTACTTGGTTGCTAACTCATACTTGGTAGCTAACTCGTACTTCGTAGCTAATTCCTACTTGGTAGCTAGCTCCTACTTGGTAGCTAACACACATTTGGTAGTTAACTCCTACTTTGTAGCTAACTAGTACTTGGTAGCTAACTCATAGTTGATAGCTAACTCAAACTTGGTAGCTAATTTATACTTGGTAGCTAACTCCCACTTCGTAGCAAATTCATACTTGGTAGCTAACTCTTTCTTGGTAGTTAACTAATACTTGGTAGCTAACTCCTACTTGGTAGCAAACTAATAGTTGATAGCTAACTCTTGCTTGGTAGCTAACTTATAATTGGTAGCTAACTTCTACTTAGTAGCTAACTCATACTTGGTAGCTAACTTATACTTGGTAGCTAACAAAATATTTGGTATCTAACTCCTACTTGGTAGCAAACTCATTATTAGTAGCTAACTTATACTTGGTAGCTAACTTCTGCTTGGTAGCTAATTCACACTTGGAAAAAATATAAAACTATTAAAAGTATAATTTTTACTATGAAAGTAGTCACCAATTATTGTTTTAACTCTTTATGAAACAATATACATATCATTGATTAGTTAAATTGAAATTATGAAGTAAACCAACATTGTTACTATCATATCACAACAAATCATAATGTTACAACTATCACATCACAGTAGGTCGCAAAAGTACAACTATCACATCACAGTAGTTTAAAACAATACAACTATCACGTCACAGTAGACCGAAAAAATCCAACTATCGCATCATTGTTTATCGCCATCATACTAAAAGTTTTATAAAATTGTTAAGTATTTTATCGAGTTGCATTAAAATTTATAAACTTAAACAAAATCTAATGAAGCATTAAGTTTTATTATTTTGTTAAAAGTTTTTCGTTATTCTAAGTATGTAGTCCTTTAAATTAGTGGAAGTAGGCTGTATTTTATCTTGAGTGCTTCACCTTAAAGGAGAGTCAAGTGGTTTATCAAAACCTGTCGCCTAAAGCTTTAGCTTACCGATGGTTTATTGAAAACATCCTAAATCGACGAATTTTTATATAAATTAGAAATATTGTGTTAAAGACTAAAATATACAGCATCTTAAGTATACTAAAGGAAATTCTAAACAAAAATAAATACACTACTGTATCATCAACTTTAGATGTTGTGTAATTGTTAGTTTAAGTTAAGTAATAAAGATATTTACTGTAACATAATGCTGATAGTCTTAGTTCCGTGATAGTATGTTAAAAGCATTTAAAATTAACAGATTTTCAAAGATATAATCAAAATTGTGTATTTAACTGTTGATTAATAAGTCATTTTTGATGTAATAACAAAGTTAAAAAAATGCTTACTCATACTAGGTAACTAAGTCATACTTGTTAGCTAACTCCTACTTGGTAGCTAACTTATACTTGGTAGCTAACTCATATATGGTAGCTATCTCCTTCTTGGTAGCTAACTCACACTTGGTAGCTAACTCTAACTACAGAGCTAACTTTTACTTGGTAGCGAACTCATACTTGGTAGCTAACTCTTTCTTATTAGTTAACTCATACTTAGTAGCTAACTCACACTTGTTAGCTAACTATAGTTGTTTAACAACTATAACTCTTTTTATCATTAATTTTTAACAAAAATTAAAGTTGGTAAGTGTTTACCCGATCTTTAGATTGCATATCACGTCTTAAGATTGTCCTTATTTTAAAAGATATAGAAATTACATGAGTACAAACTTGAAGTAGGCCAAACAAAGTTATAGTTGAACTCACGATAATGTATATATCAGTTAAGTTATGTCTATTTTAGTTGTTTTAGAGGTAGCTATAAAAATCTATGACTTTTATTTAGAGTTTTCGACGCTTATACTTGTCGTTTGAACAGAATTAAATATAAAATTATTAAAAGTATACCTTTTACTATTAAATAGTGTCACCAATTGATGCTTATAACTCTTTATGAAACAATATACATATCATTGATTAGTTAAGTTGAAAATTATGAATTAAACCAGTATTGTTACTATCATATCACAACAAACCAAAATGATACAACTATCACATCACAGTAGGTCGCAAAAGTACAACTATCACATCACAGTAGTTTAAAACAATACAACTATCACGTCAGAGTAGATTGAAAAAATCCAACTATCGCATCATTGTTTATCGTAATCATACTTAAAGTTTTATAAATTTGCTTAGTCATTTTTGGAGTTGCATTAAATTTATAAACTCAAACCAAATCTAATGAGAACGTTAAGTTTTATTATTATGTTAAAAATTTTTCGTTATTCTAAGTATGTGGTCATTTAAATTAGTGGACTTAGGTTGTAATTTATCTTAAGTGCTGCACTTGAAGGAGAGTCAAGTGGTTTATCAAAACATGTCGTATAAAGCTTCAGCTTACCGATTGTTTACTGAAATCATCCTAAATCGACGAATTTTTTTATAAATTAGCAATATTGTGTAAAAGACTAAAATATACAGCATCGCAAGTATACTAAAGGAAATTCTAAACAAAAATAAGTACACTAGTGTATCATCAACTATGAATGTTGTGTAATTGTTAGTTTAAGTTAAGTAATAAAGAAAATTACTGTTACATAATGCTGATAGTCTTAGTTCCGTGATAGTAACTTTAAAGCATTTAAAATTACCAGATTATCAAAGATATAATCGAAATTGTGTATTAAACTGTTAATTAATAAGTCATTTTTGATGTAATAACAAAGTTAAAAAAATGCTTACTCATACTAGGTAACTAAGTCATACTTGGTTTCTAACTCCTGCTTCGTATGTAACTTATTATTGGTAGCTAACTCATACTTGGCAGCTAACTCAAACTTGGTAGCTAACTCCTTCTAGGTAGCTAACTCATACTTGGTAGCAAACTCAAACTTGGTAGCTAACTCACACTTAATTGCTAACTATACTTGGTAGCTAACTCCTACTTGGTTGCAAACTCATACTTGACCGCTAACTTTTGCTTGGTAGCTAACTCTTACTTGGTAGCAAACTCATACTTGTTAGCTAACTCCTGCTTGGTAGATAACTCAGACTTGATAGCTAACTCCTACTTGGTAGCCAACTCATACTTGGTAGCTAACTCTTGCTTAATAGCTAACTTATACTTGGTAGCTAACTCCTACTTGGTAGCTAATTCATACTTGGTATCTAACTCCTACTTGGTAGCAAAATCATTCTTGGTAGCTATCTCATATTTTGAAGCTTACTCCTACTTGGTTGCTAACTCAAACTTGGTAGCTAACTCGTACTTCGTAGCTAATTCCTACTTGGTAGCTAGCTCCTTCTTGGTAGTTAACTCATACTTGGTAGCTAACTCATTCTTGGTAGCTTACTATAGTTGTTTAACAACTATAATTCTTTTTATCATTAACTATAAACAAAAGTAAAAATTGGTAAGTGTTAACCTGAACTTTAGATTGCATATCATGTCTTAAGATTGACCTAATTTTAAAAGATATCGAAATTACATGAGTACAAACTTGAAGTAGGCCTAACAAAGTTATATTTTAACTCATGATATTATGTATATCAGTTAAGTTATGTCTATTTTAGTTGTTTTAGAGGGAGCTATAAATTCCTATGACTTTAATTAAGAGTTTTTGACGTTTATACTTGTCGTGTGAATAAAATAAAAATATAAGATTATTAAAAGTAAATTTTTTTACTATTAAAGTAGTCAACAATTGATGACTTTTAACCTTTATGAAACAATATACATATCATTGTTTAGTTAAATTTAAAATAATGAATCAGAGAAACAATGTAAATATCATATCACAGCAAATCAAAATGTTACAACTAGCACATCACAGTAGGTCGCAAAAGTACAACTATCACATCACAGTAGTTTAAAACAATACAACTATCACACCACAGTAGACCGAAATAAACAAATTATCGCATCATAGTTTATCGCCATCATACTAAAAGTTGTATAAAATTGTTGATTATTTTTTCGAGTTGCATTAAAATTTATGAACTTAAACCAAATCAAATGAGAACATTAAGTTTTATCATTTTGTTAAAAGTAATAGTTAGTTTAAGTTAACTAATAAAGAGATTTACTGTTACAAAATGCTGAGAGTCTTAGTTCCGTGATAGTATCTTAAAAGCATTTATAATTAACAGATTTCAAATATATAATCAAAATTGTCTATTAAACTATTGATTAATAAGTCATTTATAATGAAATAACAAAGTTAAATGTTTGCTTACTCATACTAGGTAACTAAGTCATACTTGGTAGCTAACTATTACTTGGTAGCCAAATCATACTCGGTAGCTAATTCATACTTGGTAGCTAACTACTGCTTGGTAGCTAACTCCTACTTTGTAGCTAACTCCTACTTGGTAGCTATATCATTCTTGATAGCTAACTTATATTTGATAGCTAACTCCTACTTGTTCGCAAACTCCCTATTTGGTAGCAAACTCATTATTGGTAGCTAACTTTTGCTTGGTAGCGAACTCATTATTGGTAGCTAACTCTTGCTTGGTAGCTAACTCATACTTGGTAGCTAACCCACACTTGTTAGCTAACTCATACTTTGTAGCTAACACATACTTGGTAGCTAACTCATACTTGGTAGCTAACTCATACTTGGTAGCTAAGTCTTGATTGGTAGCTAACTCAAACTTTGTATCTAAATCATACATAGTAGCTAACTCCTGCTTGGTAGCTAACTCATACTTGGTAGCTAAGTCATACTTGGTAGCTAACTTATACTACGTTGCTAACTCTTAATTGGTAGCTAATTAAAAACTTGGTACCTAACTCCTACTTGGTAACAAACTCATTCATGGTAGCTAACTCATATTTGGTAGCTAACTACTGCTTGGTAGCTAACTCACAATTGGTAGCTAACTCATACTTGGTAGCTAACTTATAATTGGTAGCTAACTCCTGCTTGGTAGCTAACTCATACTTGGTAGCAAATTCATACTTAGTAGCTAACTCACGCTTGGTAGCTAACTTATACTTTGTAGCTAACACATACTTGGTAGCTAACTCATACTTGGTAGCTAACTCTTACTTGTTAGAAAACTCAAACTTGGTAGCTAACTCATACTTGGTAGCTAAGTTTTGCTTGGTAGCTAACTCAAACTTGGTAGCTAAATCTTACATGGTAGCTAAGTTTTGCTTGGTAGCTAACTCACACTTGGTAGCTAACTCATACTTGGTAGCTAACTCATACTTTGTAGCTAACACATACTTGCTAGCTAACTCTTACTTGGTAGCTAACTCCTACTTGGTAGCCAACTTATACTTGGTAGCTAACTCTTGCTTAATAGCTAACTTATACTTGGTAGCTAACTTATACTTGGTAGCTAACTCATACTTGGTAGCTAAGTAAAAACTTGGTATCTAACTCCTACTTGGTAGCAAAATCATTCTTGGTAGCTATCTCATATTTTGAAGCTTACTCCTACTTGGTTGGTAACTCATACATGGTAGCTAACTCATAGTTTCGTAGCTAATTCCTGCTCGATAGCTAGCTCCTACTTGGTAGCTAACTCCTACTTTGTAGCTAACTACTACTTGGTAGCTAACTCATACTGGGTAGCTAACTCATACTGGGTAGCTAACTTATACTTGGTAGCTAATTCCTACTTAGTAGCTAACTTATACTTAGTAGCGAAATCATACTTGGAAGTTAACTCTTTCTTGGTAGTTAACTCATACTTTATAGCTAACTCACACTTGGTAGCTAACTCATGCTTGGTAGGTAACTATAGTTGTTTAACAACTATAACTCTTTTTATCATTAATTTTTAACAAAAGTTAAAGTTCGTAAGTGTTTACCCGATCTTTCGATTGCATATCGTGTCTTAAGATTGTCCTAATTTTAAAAGATATAGAAATTACATGAGTACAAACTTGAAATAGGCCTAACAACGTTATAGTTGAACTCAGGATAATATATTTATTAGTTAATTTATGTCTATTTAGTTGTTTTAGAGTTTTCTTGTTTTCGACGCTTATTCGTGTCATGTGAACAGAATAAAATATAAGATTTTTAAAGGTATATTTTTAACTATCAAAGTAGTCACCAATCGAGGCTTATAACTCTTCATGAAAAAATATACATATCATTGATTAGTCAAATTGAAAATTATGAATTAAACCAGAATTGTTACTATAACATCACAGTAGGTCGCAAAAGTACAACTATCACATCACAGTAGTTTAAAACAATACAACTATCACGTCACAGTAGATCGAAAAAATCCAACTATCGCATCATTGTTTATCGCAATCATACTCAAAGTTTTATAAATTTGCTTAGTCTTTTTTGGAGTTGCCGTAAAAATTATAAACTTAAACTAAATCAAATGAGAACGTTAAGTTTTATTATTTTGTTAAAAGTTTTTCGTTATTCTAAGTATGTGGTCATTTAAATGAGTAGACTTAGGTTGTATTTTATCTTATTGCTGCACCTGAAGGAGAGTCAAGTGGTTTATCAAAACATGTCGCCTAAAGCTTTAGCTTACCGATGGTTTACTGAAAACATCCTAAATCGACAAATTTTTATATAAATTAGCAATATTGTGTAAAAGACTAAAATATACAGCATCATAAGTATACTAAAGGAAATTCTAAACAAAAATAAGTACACTAGTGTATCATCAACTTTAGATGTTGTGTAATTGTTAGTTTAAGTTAAGTAATAAAGAGATTTACTGTTACATAATGCTGATAGTCTTAGTTCCATGATAGTATCTTAAAAGCATTTAAAATTAACAGATTTTCAAATATATAATCAAAATTGTGTATTAAACTTTTCATTAATAAGTAATTTTTGATGTAATAACAAAGTTATAAAAATGCTTACTCATACTAATTAACTAAGTCATATTTGGTAGCTAACTCCACTTGGTAGCTAACTCATACTTGGTAGCTAACTCACACTTAGTAGCTAATTCCTACTTTGTAGCTAACTTCTACTTGGTAGCTAACTCACATTTAATAGCTAACTTCTACTTGGTAGCTAACTCATGTTTGGTAGCTAACTCCTGCTTGGTAGCTAACTCACACTTGGTAGCTAACTCCCACTTGGTAGCAAACTCAAACTTGGTAGCTAACTCTTTCTTGGTAGTTAACTCATACTTGGTAGCTAACTCCTACTTGGTAGCAAACTCATACTAGCTAACTAAAAACTTGGTATCTAACTCCTACTTAGCAGCTAACTCACACTTAGTAGCTAATTCCTACTTTGTAGCTAACTTCTACTTGGTAGCTAACTCACATTTGGTAGCTAACTCATACTTGGTAGCTAACTCCTACTTGGTAGCTAACTCACACTTGGAAAAAATATAAAACTATTAAAAGTATAATTTTTGCTATTAAAGTAGTCACCAATTGATCCTTTTTACTTTTTATGAAACAATATACATATCATTGATTAGTTAAATTGAAAATTATGAATTAAACCAACATTGTTACTATCATATCACAACAAATCAAAATGTTACAACTATCACATCACAGTAGGTAGCAAAAGTACAACTATCACATCACAGTAGTTTAAAACAATACAACTATCACGTCAAAGTAGACCGAAAAAATCTAACTATCCCATCATTGTTTATCGCAATCATACTCAAAGTTTTATAAATTTGCTTTGTCTTTTATGGATTTGCATTAAAATTTATAACTTAAACCAAATCAAATGAGAACGTTAAGTTTTATTATTTTGTTAAAAGTTTTTCATTATTCTAAGTATGTGGTCATTCAAATTAGTGGACTTAGGTTGTATTTTATCTTAAGTGCTGCACCTGAAGGAGAGTCAAGTGGTTTATCAAAACATGTCGCATAAAGCTTTAGTTTACCGATGGTTTACTGAAAACATCCTAAATCGACGAATTTTTATATTACTTAGCATTATTGTGTAAAAGACTAAAATATACAGCATCTTAAGTATACTAAAGGAAATTCTAAACAAAAATAAATACACTAGTGTATCATCAACTTTAGATGTTGTGTAATTGTTAGTTTAAGTTAAGTAATAAAGAGATTTACTGTTACATAATGCTGATAGTCTTAGTTCCGTGATAGTATCTTAAAAGCATTCAAAATTAACAAATTTTCAAAGATATAATCAAAATTGTGTATTAAACTGTTAATTAATAAGTCATTTTTGATGTAATAACAAAGTTAAAAAAATGCTTACTCATACTAGGTAACTAAGTCTTTCTTGGTAGTTAACTCATACTTGGTAGCTAACTCATACTTGGTAGCAAACTCATACTTGGTAG
The DNA here is from genome assembly GCF_965202585.1 of Thalia democratica. NCBI lineage: Eukaryota > Metazoa > Chordata > Thaliacea > Salpida > Salpidae > Thalia > Thalia democratica. The sequence goes on along the minus strand of NW_028140113.1, from coordinate 18,400 downwards.
CTAACTCTTGCTTGGTAGCTAACTATACTTGGTAGCTAACTCCTACTTGGTAGCTAACTTATACTTGGTAGTTAACTAATACTTAGTAGCTAACTAAAAACTTGGTAGCTAACTCCTGCTTTGTAACTAACTCACACTTGTCAGCTAACTCATAGTTGGTAGCTAACTCCTACTTGGTAGTTAACTCCTTCTTGGTAGTTAACCCATAATTGGTAGCAAACTCATTCTTGGTAGCTAACTATAGTTGTTTAACAACTATAACTCTTTTTATCATTAACTTTTAACAAAAGTAAAAGTTGGTAAGTGTTTACCCGAACTTTAGATTGCATATCATGTCTTAAGATTGTCCAAATTCTAAAAGATATAGAAATTACATGAGTATAAACTTGAAGTAGGCCAATTAAGTTATAGTTGAACTCATGATAATATATATATCAGTTAAGTTATGTCTATTTTAGTTGTTTTAGAGGTAGCTATAAAAACCTATGACTTTTATTTAGAGTTTTCGACGCTTATACTTGTCGTTTGAACAGAATAAAAATATAAGATTATTAAAAGTATATTTTTTACTATTAAAGTAGTCACCAATTGATGCTTTAAATCTTTATGAAACAATATACATATCATTGATTAGTTAAATTGAAAATTATGAATTAAACCAGCATTGTTACTATCATATCATAACAAATCAAAATGTTACAACTATCACATCACAGTAGGTCGCAAAAGTACAACTATTACATCACAGTAGTTTAAAACAATACAACTATCACGTCAAAGTAGACCGAAAAAATCCAACTATCGCATCATTGTTTATCGCCATCATACTAAAAGATTAAAAAAATCGTTGATTATTTTATCGAGTTGCATTAAAATTTATAAACTTAAACCAAATCAAACGAAAACATTAAGTTTTATTATTTTGTTAAAAGTTTTTCGTTATTCTAAGTATGTAGTCCTTTAAATTACTGGAAGTAGGCTGTATTTTATCTTGAGTGCTGCACCTTAAGGAGAGTCAAGTGGTTTATAAAAACATGTCGCCTAAAGCTTTAGCTTACCGATGGTTCACTGAAAACATCCTAAATCGGGTGGGTGTCAGAATGACACAGCGACAAAACGACACGGTGCGTCACTTTGGCACGGTGCGTCACTTCGACACGGAGGGTCACTTTGGCACGGCGACAAAATGACACGGTGCGTCACTTTGGCACAGCGACAAAATGACACGGTGCTTTACTCTGGCACAGAGGGTCACTTTGGCACAGCGACAAAACGACACGGTGCGTCACTTTGGCACGGTGCGTCACTTCGACACGGAGGGTCACTTTGGCACGGCGACAAAAAGACACGGTGCGTCACTTTGGCACAGCGACATAATGACACGGTGCGTTACTCTGGCATGGTGCGTCACTTTGGCACAGCGACAAAAATACACGGTGCCTCACTTTGGCACAGAGGGTCACTTTGGCACAGCGACAAAATGACACGATACGTCACTTTGACACAGCGACTAAATGACACGGTGCGTCACTATAGCATCGATTAACAAACTTATAAGCAAAACTAAACATCTTCAGTAATATAACTTTTAATTGTAAAATTTCGATAGTAATTAGTTAAACAAAATATTATAATATTTTTTCCAAACTATAGTAGCTTGATGCATTTGAAACTATATATGATACATTGCTTTTAAATTTAAGTCATAGTATAAAAACTAAACTATTCTTAAGTTTTATTTTTTACGTTTCACGATTTTTCATATTTATGTACTGAATAAAATTTAGTGTTTTTTGTTAAAAGTTTAATTAATTATTATCAGGAAATGTTATAAAAAATAACTAAGATTTAATTTAATACAGAGTTATTTCGTAGTAAGAATAAGTCATTCGTGTTTTAACTCTAGTTTATAAAAATACAGAGTTAAGCTACTTTTGTTGTAACTAACCATTTATATTAATTATGTACATATATTTATATTCAACAAAAGTTAATAAGTTAGGATGTTTACTTAAAACTCTGTATTGAAAATATATAATAAACTTGTCTAAAAGCAAATAATTAAAATAAACGGACTTGGAGCCTAAATTTATGAAAAAGTTAAAAATAGTATTAAGAAAGTTAAGAGTCTGATGCAACCATTCATGCGCTTTATATATTTATGACCTTAAAATAAAAATAATCATTAGAAGATGTTATACATACAACATTGCTGCTGCAGCCTTCTAATTAAAGCTGCAGCCATTCTATTAAAGTTAATACTTTAAGTCTTTTTTATTTTTGAAAAACTTTTTAGTCTAAAATATAAAAAATTAAACTTTGAGTATGACAGATATTATAGTATTTTATTGCATATAAGGATATAATTGCATTTATATTTAAAACAAAATCAGTAAATAAATTTCATAATAATACAGTAAAAGCATATTTAATTTGCTTGTAAAACATTTCTTCTACTTTATATTCTTGAGTTTTATTACAAAGTTTTGAAAACTCGGTTTTGTCTTAACTCTGTTATGAAAATAATATTTAATTTTCTATTTTTAATCTTGCGAATAAAAAAAGGAGTTTTTTGTAAAAATAAATATATTTTCTAGTATTTAAAAAATAAAACTTTTTTCTAAAATTTTAAAACAATATTGTTTATTAATTAGGATTAATTTCTTTCTGATGAAAAAGTAAAAAAAAAAGTTATTATTATATTTTTGTCAGGGAATGCAGTATTTTAGTTCAAAATTGCAACCTATTAAGTTGCCAAAAGAGCGCAAGTATTATTTTTTTTAAGCATTAAAACGTAAAATAAGAACCGCATTAGAATTTAGAATTGCAACAGCAGAAAAGTTGCTTTCGATAACGTATGAGTTTTAGTTCATAAAACAAATTTTCCTCTGTATTTACATCTACTAGTTTATTGTTTTAATGTAATGAATGATTGATCTAAAATGAAGATTGTATTTTTTAAATCAGAATGTTGCTGAAGTTTAAAAAATATGTTTATATGAGTTTTTATATTTTTAGTCGTGAAATGGCAAATAAATTTCTAATTTTTATTACTCGTTTTAAGTTCTAGTACTAAACTGTGTTTAAGTTTTTCCATTCGAAAGAGGTCAAAAATAAATTCCCTTTAAATTTGGCAGTCGTATTTTGTTAAAAAAAGTTGCTGTTTTTGCATCTTTGTGAACGCTGTTTGATATAAACAACTAGTTGTCGTTTATTAAGCACAGCTTTTAAGCACACCTAACACCTTGCTACTGCTTAAAAATGAGCATGTTGTTTATAAGTACGACGATGGACAATAAAAGGTATAAACATTACGTGTTTCACTTTATTATATGAAGTCACGATCAAAAATTCCTGCGGTCTTTGTTTTAAAAGTTAATCAATGTGATTGTTGCTGATTCTACAAAACCGGTTAGAAGACAGGAAACCGAAAAGTTTCCTAGAACAATAAGATCGTTGTCCATACCAATGAACATTGAAGTTTCACAACAAATCGTTCCCTCCCTTATTAACCACCGTGTCATTTTGTCGCTGTGCTAAAGTGACCCTCCGTGTCATTTTGTCGCTGCGCCAAAGTGACCCTCCGTGCCAAAGTGACGCACCGTGTCGTTTTGTCGCTGTGCCAAAGTGACCCTCCGTGCCAAAGAGACGCACCGTGTCATTTTGTCGCTGTGCCAAAGTGACCCTCCGTGCTAAAGTGACGCACCGTGTCGTTTTGTCGCTGTGCCAAAGTGACCCTCCGTGCCAAAGTGACGCACTGTGTCGTTTTGTCGCTGTGCCAAAGTGACCCTCTGTGCCAAAGTGACGCACTGTGTCATTTTGTCGCCGTGCCAAAGTGACACTCCGTGCCAAAGTGACGCACCGTGCCAAGGTGACGCATCGTGTCATTTTGTCGCTGTGCCAAAGTGACGCAACGTGTCATTTTGTCGCCGTGCCAAAGTGACCCTCTGTGCCAAAGTGACGCACTGTGTCATTTTGTCGCCGTGCCAAAGTGACCCTCCGTGCCAAATTGACGCACCGTGCCAAGGTGACGCACCGTGTCATTTTGTCGCTGTGCCAAAGTGACGCACCGTGTCTATTTGACGACCGTGTCATTTTGTCGCTGTGTCATTCTGACCCGCTCCCCCTAAATCGACTAATTTTTATAGAAATTATTTATATTGTGTGAAAGACTAAAATATACATCACCTTAAGGATACTAAAGGAAATTCTAAAAAATATAAATACACTAGTGTATCATCAACTATGGATGTTGTGTAATAGTTAGTTTAAGTTAACTAATAAAGAGATTTACTGTTACATAATGCTGAGAGTCTTAGTTCCGTGATAGTATCTTAAAAGCATTTATAATTAACAGATTTTCAAATATATAATCAAAATTGTGTATTTAACTGTTGATTAGTAAGTCGTTTATAATGAAATAACAATGTTAAATGTTTGCTTACTTATACTAGGTAACTAACTCATACTTGGTAGCTAACTTCTACTTGGTAGCTAACTACTGCTCGGTAGCAAACTCATACTCGGTAGCTAACTCATACTTGGTAGCTAACTCATACTTGGTAGCTAATTCTTGATTGGTAGCTAACTCAAACTTGGTAGCTAAATCATACATAGTAGCTAACTCCTGCTTGGTAGCTAACTCATACTTGGTAGCTAAGTCATACTTGGTAGCTAACTCATACTACGTTGCTACTTCTTAATTGGTAGCTAGTTAAAAACTTAGTATCTAACTCCTACTTAATAGCAAACTCATTCTTGGTAGCTAGCTCATATTTGGTAGCTAACTCCTGCTTGGTAGCTAACTCACAATTGGTAGCAAGCTCATACTTGGTAGCTAACTCACATTTGGTAGCTAACTCATACTTTGTAGCTAACCATACTTGGTAGCTAACTCATACTTGGTAGCTAACTCCTACTTGTTAGAAAACTCAAACTTGGTAGCTAACTCACATTTGGTAGCTAACTCATACTTTGTAGCTAACTCCTGCGTGATAGCTAACTCACACTTGGTAGCTAACTCCTAATTGGTAGCTAACTCATACTTTATATCACGTCACAATAGACCGAAACAATCAAACTATCACATCATAGTTTATTGCAATCACACTCAAAGTTTTATAAATTTGCTTAGTCTTTTAAGGAGTTGCATTAAAATTTATAATCTTAAACCAAATCAAATGAGAACGTTAAGTTTTATTATTTTGTTAAAAGTTTTTCGCTTACCGATTGCTTTAGCTTACCGATGGTTTAGCTTTAGCTTACCGATGGTTTAATGAAAACATCCTAAATCGACGAATTTTTAAAAGAAGTTAGCAATATTGTGTAAAAGACTAAAATAAACAGCACCTTAAGGATACTAATGGAAATTTTGAACAAAAATAAATACACTAGTGTAATTATCAACTTTAGATGTTGTGTAATTTTTAATTTAAGTAAAGTAATAAAGAGACTTACTGTTACAAAATGCTGAGAGTCTTAGTTCCGTGATAGTATCTTAAAAGCATTTAAAATTAACAGATTTTCAAAGATATAATAAAAATTGTGTATTAAACTGTTGATTAATAAGTCATTTTTGATGTAATAACAAAGTTTAAAATTTTGCTTATTCGTACTAGGTAATTAACTCATACTTGGTAGCTAACTCCTACTTGGTAGCTAATTCCTGCTTGGTAGCTAACTCTTACTTGGTAGCTAACTCCTACTTTGTAGCTAACTCCTACTTTGTAGCTAACTCATACTTGGTAGCTAACTCATACTTGGTAGCTAACTTATACTCGGTAGCTAACCCATACTTTGTAGCTAACACATACTTGGTAGCAAACTCATACTTGGTAGCTAATTCTTGATTGGTAGCTAACTCAAACTTGGTAGCTAAATCATACATAGTAGCTAACTCCTGCTTGGTAGCTAACTCATACTTGGTAGCTAAGTCATACTTGGTAGCTAACTCATACTACGTTGCTAACTCTTAATTGGTAGCTAGTTAAAAACTTGGTATCTAACTCCTACTTGGTAGCAAACTCATTCTTGGTAGCTAGCTCATATTTGGTAGCTAAATCCTGCTTGGTAGCTAACTCACAATTGGTAGCTAACTCATACTTTGTAGCTAACTTATACTTGGTAGCTAACTCCTACTTGGTAGCTAACTCATACTTGGTAACAAACTCATACTTGGTAGCTAACTCATACTTTGTAGCTAACTCATACTTTGTAGCTAACTCCTTTTTGGTAGCTAACTCATACTTGGTAGCTAAGTTTTGCTTGGTAGCTAACTCAAACTTGGTAGCTAAATCATACATGGTAGCTAACTCCTACTTGGTAGCTAACTCATACTTGGTAGCAAACTCATACTTGGTAGCTAACTCACATTTGGTAGCTAACTCATACTTTGTAGCTAACCATACTTGGTAGCTAACTCATACTTCGTAGCTAACTCCTACTTGTTAGAAAACTCAAACTTGGTAGCTAACTCATACTTTGTAGCTAACTCCTGCTTGATAGCTAACTCACACTTGGTAGCTAACTCCTAATTGGTAGCTAACTCATACTTTATATCACGTCACAATAGACCGAAACAATCAAACTATCACATCATAGTTTATTGCAATCACACTCAAAGTTTTATAAATTTGCTTAGTCTTTTATGAAGTTGCATTAAAATTTATAATCTTAAACCAAATCAAATGAGAACGTTTAGTTTTATTATTTTGTTAAAAGTTTTTCGCTTACCGATTGCTTTAGCTTACCGATGGTTTAGCTTTAGCTTACGATGGTTTAATGAAAACATCCTAAATCGACGAATTTTAAAGAAGTTAGCAATATTGTGTAAAAGACTAAAATAAACAGCACCTTAAGGATACTAATGGAAATTTTGAACAAAAATAAATACACTAGTGTAATTATCAACTTTAGATGTTGTGTAATTTTTAATTTAAGTAAAGTAATAAAGAGACTTACTGTTACAAAATGCTGAGAGTCTTAGTTCCGTGATAGTATCTTAAAAGCATTTAAAAATTAACAGATTTTCAAAGATATAATAAAAATTGTGTATTAAACTGTTGATTAATAAGTCATTTTTGATGTAATAACAAAGTTTAAAATTTTGCTTATTCGTACTAGGTAATTAACTTATACTTGGTAGCTAACTCCTACTTGGTAGATAATTCCTGCTTGGTAGCTAACTCTCACTTGGTAGCTAACTCCTACTTTGTAGCTAACTCCTACTTTGTAGCTAACTCATACTTGGTAGCTAACTCATACTTGGTAGCTAACTCCTACTTGGTAGCCAACTTATACTTGGTAGCTAACTCTTGCTTAATAGCTAACTTATACTTGGTAGCTAACTCTTGCTTGGTAGCTAACTCATACTTGGTAGCTAAGTAAAAACTTGGTATCTAACTCCTACTTGGTAGCAAAATCATTCTTGGTAGCTATCTCATATTTTGAAGCTTACTCCTACTTGGTTGGTAACTCATACTTGGTAGCTAACTCATAGTTTCGTAGCTAATTCCTGCTCGATAGATAGCTCCTACTTGGTAGCTAACAAACACCTGGTAGCTAACTCCTACTTTGTAGCTAACTACTACTTGGTAGCTAACTATAGTTGTTTAAACAACTATAACTCTTTTTATCATTAATTTTTAACAAAAGTTAAAGTTCGTAAGTGTTTACCCGATCTTTCGATCGCATATCGTGTCTTAAGATTGTCCTAATTTTAAAAGATATAGAAATTACATGAGTACAAACTTGAAATAGGCCAAACAACGTTATAGTTGAACTCAGGATAATATATTTATTAGTTAATTTATGTCTATTTAGTTGTTTTAGAGGTAGCTATAAAAACCTATGACTTTTATTTAGAGTTTTCGACGCTTATACGTGTCGTGTGAACAGAATAAAATATAAGATTATTAAAAGTATATTTTTAACTATTAAAGTAGTCACCAATTGAGGCTTATAACTCTTTATGAAAAAATATACATATCATTGATTAGTCAAATTGAAAATTATGAATTAAACCAGAATTGTTACTATAACATCACAGTAGGTCGCAAAAGTACAACTATCACATCACAGTAGTTTAAAACAATACAACTATCACGTCACAGTAGATCGAAAAAATCCAACTATCGCATCATTGTTTATCGCAATCATACTCAAAGTTTTATAAATTTGCTTAGTCTTTTTTGGAGTTGCCTTAAAAATAATAAACTTAAACCAAATCAAATGAGAACGTTAAGTTTTATTATTTTGTTAAAAGTTTTTCGTTATTCTAAGTATGTGGTCATTTAAATGAGTAGACTTAGGTTGTATTTTATCTTAAGTGCTGTACCTGAAGGAGAGTCAAGTGGTTTATCAAAACATGTCGCCTAAAGCTTTAGCTTACCGATGGTTTACTGAAAACATCCTAAATCGACAAATTTTTATATAAATTAGCAATATTGTGTAAAAGACTAAAATATACAGCATCATAAGTCTACTAAAGGAAATTCTAAACAAAAATAAGTACACTAGTGTATCATCAACTTTAGATGTTGTGTAGTTGTTAGTTTAAGTTAAGTAATAAAGAGATTTACTGTTACATAATGCTGATAGTCTTAGTTTCATGATAGTATCTTAAAAGCATTTAAAATTAACAGATTTTCAAATATATAATCAAAATTGTGTATTAAACTTTTCATTAATAAGTAATTTTTGATGTAATAACAAAGTTATAAAAATGCTTACTCATACTAATTAACTAAGTCATATTTGGTAGCTAACTCCACTTGGTAGCTAACTCATACTTGGTAGCTAACTCACACTTAGTAGCTAATTCCTACTTTGTAGCTAACTTCTACTTGGTAGCTAACTCACATTTAATAGCTAACTTCTACTTGGTAGCTAACTCATGTTTGGTAGCTAACTCCTGCTTGGTAGCTAACTCGTACTTGGTAGCTAACTCCCACTTGGTAGCAAACTCAAACTTGGTAGCTAACTCTTTCTTGGTAGTTAACTCATACTTGGTAGCTAACTCCTACTTGGTAGCAAACTCATACTAGCTAACTAAAAACTTGGTATCTAACTCCTACTTAGTAGCTAACTCACACTTAGTAGCTAATTCCTACTATGTAGCTAACTTCTACTTGGTAGCTAACTCACATTTGGTAGCTAACTCATACTTGGTAGCTAACTCCTACTTGGTAGCTAACTCACACTTGGAAAAAATATAAAACTATTAAAAGTATAATTTTTACTGTTAAAGTAGTCACCAACTGTTCCTTTTTAATTTTTATGAAACAATATACATATCATTGATTAGTTAAATTGAAAATTATGAATTAAACCAACATTGTTACTATCATATCACAACAAATCAAAATGTTACAACTATCACATCACAGTAGGTAGCAAAAGTACAACTATCACACCACAGTAGTTTAAAACAATACAACTATCACGTCAAAGTAGACCGAAAAAATCTAACTATCCCATCATTGTTTATCGCAATCATACTCAAAGTTTTATAAATTTGCTTTGTCTTTTATGGAGTTGCATTAAAATTTTTAACTTAAACCAAATCAAATGAGAACGTTAAGTTTTATTATTTTGTTAAAAGTTTTTCGTTATTCTAAGTATGTGGTCATTCAAATTAGTGGACTTAGGTTGTATTTTATCTTAAGTGCTGCACCTGAAGGAGAGTCAAGTGGTTTATCAAAACATGTCGCATAAAGCTTTAGTTTACCGATGGTTTACTGAAAACATCCTAAATCGACGAATTTTTATATTACTTAGCATTATTGTGTAAAAGACTAAAATATACAGCATCTTAAGTATACTAAAGGAATTTCTAAACAAAAATAAATACACTAGTGTATCATCAACTTTAGATGTTGTGTAATTGTTAGTTTAAGTTAAGTAATAAAGAGATTTACTGTTACATAATGCTGATAGTCTTAGTTCCGTGATAGTATCTTAAAAGCATTCAAAATTAACAAATTTTCAAAGATATAATCAAAATTGTGTATTAAACTGTTAATTAATAAGTCATTTTTGATGTAATAACAAAGTTAAAAAAATGCTTACTCATACTAGGTAACTAAGTCATACTTGGTAGCTAACTCCTACTTGGTAGCTAACTCATACTTGGTAGCTAACTCATACTTGGTAGCTAACTCCTACTTTGTAGCTAACTCCTACTTGGTAGCTAACTCATACTTGGTAGCTAAATCATACTTGTAGCAAACTTATACTTGGTAGCTAACTCTTGCTTGGTAGCAAACTCATACTTGTTAGCTAACTCCTGCTTGGTAGCTAACTGACACTTGGTAGCTAACTCACACTTGGTAGCAAACTCATACTTGGTAGCTAACTCTTTCTTGGTAGTTAACTCATACTTGGTAGCTAACTCCTACTTGGTAGCAAACTCATACTTGGTAGCTAACTCTTGCTTGGTAGCTAACTATACTTGGTAGCTAACTCCTACTTGGTAGCTAACTTATACTTGGTAGTTAACTAATACTTAGTAGCTAACTAAAAACTTGGTAGCTAACTCCTGCTTGGTAACTAACTCACACTTGTCAGCTAACTCATAGTTGGTAGCTAACTCCTACTTGGTAGTTAACTACTTCTTGGTAGTTAACCCATAATTGGTAGCAAACTCATTCTTGGTAGCTAACTATAGTTGTTTAACAACTATAACTCTTTTTATCATTAACTTTTAACAAAAGTAAAAGTTGGTAAGTGTTTACCCGAACTTTAGATTGCATATCATGTCTTAAGATTGTCCAAATTCTAAAAGATATAGAAATTACATGAGTATAAACTTGAAGTAGGCCAATTAAGTTATAGTTGAACTCATGATAATATATATATCAGTTAAGTTATGTCTATTTTAGTTGTTTTAGAGGTAGCTATAAAAACCTATGACTTTTATTTAGAGTTTTCGACGCTTATACTTGTCGTTTGAACAGAATAAAAATATAAGATTATTAAAAGTATATTTTTTACTATTAAAGCAGTCACCAATTGATGCTTTAACTCTTTATGAAACAATATACATATCATTGATTAGTTAAATTGAAAACTATGAATTAAACCAGTATTGTTACTATCATATCACAACAAACCAAAATGATACAACTATCACATCACAATAATTCGCAAAAGTACAACTATCACATCACAGTAGTTTAAAACAGTACAACTATAACGTCACAGTAGACCGAAAAAATCTAACTATCTCATCATTGTTTATCGCAGTCATACTCAAAGTTTTATAAATTTGCTTAGTCTTTTATGGAGTTGCATTAAAATTTATAATCTTAAACCAAATCAAATGAGAACGTTAAGTTTTATTATTATGTTAAAAGTATTTTGTTATTCTAAATATGTGGTCCTTTAAATTAGTGGATTTAGGCTGTATTTTATCTTAAGTGCTGCACCATAAGGAGAGTCAAGTGGTTTATCAAAACATGTCGCCTAAAGCTTTAGCTTAACGATGGTTTACTGAAAACATCCTAAATTGAAGAATTTTTATATTACTTAGCATTATTGTGTAAAAGACTAAAATATACAGCAACTTAAGTATACTAAAGGAAATTCTAAACAAAATAAAGTACACTAGTGTATCATCAATTTTAGATGTTGTGTAATTGTTAGTTTAAGTTAAGTAATAAAAAGATTTACTGTTACATAATGCTTATAGTCTTAGTTCCGTGATAGTATCTTAAAAGCATTAAAAATTAACAGATTTTCAAAGATATAATCAAAATTGTGTATTAAACTGTTGATTAATAAGTCATTTTTGATGTAATAACAAAGTTAAAAAAATGCTTACTCATACTAGGTAACTAAGTCATACTTGGTAGCAAACTTCTACTTGGTAGCTAACTCATACTTGCTACCTAACTGATACTTGGTAGCTAACTTCTACTTGGTAGCCAACTCATACTTGGTAGCTAACTCTTGCTTAATAGCTAACTTATACTTGGTAGCTAACTCTTACTTGGTAGCTAACTCATACTTGGTAACTAAGTAAAAACTTGGTAACTAATTCCTAATTGGCAGCAAAATCATTCTTGGTAGCTATCTCATATTTGGAAGCTTACTCCCCTTTGGTTGCTAACTCATACTGGGTAGCTATCTCATAGTTTCGTAGCTAATTCCTGCTTGGTAGCTAGCTCCTACTTAGTAGCTAACACACACTTGGTAGCTAACTCCTACTTTATAGCTAACTACTACTTGGTAGCTAACTTATAGTTGATAGCTAACTCAAACATGGTAGCTAATTTATACTTGGTAGCTATCTCCTACTTGTTAGCAAACTTAAACTTGATAGCTAGCTTATACTTGATAGAAAACTCTTGCTCGGTAGCTAACTCCTACTTGTTAGCAAACTCAAACTTGGTAGCTACCTCTAACTTGGTAGCTAACTCAAACTTGGTATATAAATCACACATGGTAGCTAACTCCTGCTTGTTAGCTAACTCACACTTGGTAGCTAACTACTACTTGGTAGTTAACTCATACTATTTGATTAACTCTTACTTGGGAGCTAACTCCTACTTGTTAGCTAACTTGTTCTTAGTAGCTAACTCATACTTGGTAGCTAATTCCTAATTGTTAGCAAACATAAACTTGGTAGCTAACTCATATTTGGTAGCTAACTTATACTTGGTAGCTAACAAAAAATTTGGTATCAAACTCCTACTTGGTAGCAAACTCATTATTAGTAGCTAACTTATACTTGGTAGCTAACTTCTGCTTGGTGGCTAATTCACACTTGGAAAAAATATAAAACTTTAAAAATATAATTTTTACTATGAAAGTAGTCACCAATTGATGTTTTTAACTCTTTATGAAACAATATACATATCATTGATTAGTTAAATTTAAAATTATGAAGTAAACAAACATTGTTACTATCATATCACAACAAATCAAAATGTTACAACTATCACATCACAGTAGGTCGCAAAAGTACAACTATCACATCACAGTAGTTTAAAACAATACAACTATCACGTCACAGTAGACCGAAAAAATCCAACTATCGCATCATTGTTTATCGCCATCATACTAAAAGTTTTATAAACGTGTTAATTATTTAATCGAGTTGCATTAAAACTTATAAACTTAAACAAAATCTAATGAGAATATTAAGTTTTATTATTTTGTTAAAAGTTTGTCGTTATTCTAAGTATGTAGTCCTTTAAATTAGTGGAAGTAGGCTGTATTTTATCTTGAGTGCTGCACCTTAAGGAGAGTCAAGTGGTTTATCAAAACATGTCGCCTAAAGCTTTAGCTTACCGATGGTTTACTGAAAACATCCTAAATCGACTAATTTTTATATAAATTAGCAATATTGTGTAAAAGACTAAAATATACAGCATCTCAAGTATACTGAAGGAAATTCTAAACAAAAATAAATACACTACTGTATTATCAACTTTAGATGTTGTCTAATTGTTAGTTTAAGTTAAGTAATTACTGTTACATAATGCTGATAGTCTTAGTTCCGTGATAGTATGTTAAAAGCATTTAAAATTAACAGATTTTCAAAGATATAATCAAAATTGTGTAATAAACTGTTGATTAATAAGTCATTTTTGATGTAATAACAAAGTTAAAAAAATGCTTACTCATACTAGGTAACTAAGTCATACTTGGTAGCTAACTCCTACTTGGTAGCTAACTTATACTTGGTAGCTAACTCATATATGGTAGCTAACTCCTTCTTGGTAGCTAACTCACACTTGGTAGCTAACTCTAACTACAGAGCTAACTTTTACTTGGTAGCGAACTCATACTTGGTAGCTAACTCTTTCTTAGAAGTTAACTCATACTTAGTAGCTAACTCACACTTGTTAGCTAACTATAGTTGTTTAACAACTATAACTCTTTTTATCATTAATTTGTAACAAAAATTAAAGTTGGTAAGTGTTTACCCGATCTTTAGATTGCATATCACGTCTTAAGATTGTCCTTATTTTAGAAGATATAGAAATTGCATGAGTACAACCTTGAAGTAGGCCAAACAAAGTTATAGTTGAACTCACGATAATGTATATATCAGTTAGTTATGTCTATTTTAGTTGTTTTAGAGGTAGCAAAAAAAAACCTATGACTTTTATTTAGAGTTTTCGACGCTTATACTTGTCGTTTGAACAGAATTAAATATAAAATTATTAAAAGTATACTTTTTACTATTCAAGTAGTCACCAATTGATGCTTATAACTCTTTATGAAACAATATACATATCATTGATTAGTTAAGTTGAAAATTATGAATTAAACCAGTATTGTTACTATCATATCACAACAAACCAAAATGATACAACTATCACATCACAATAAGTCGCAAAAGTACAACTATTACATCACAGTAGTTTAAAACAATACAACTATCACGTCACAGTAGACCGAAAAATTCCAACTATCGCATCATTGTTTATCGTAATCATACTTAAAGTTTTATAAATTTGCTTAGTCATTTTTGGAGTTGCATTAAAATTTATAAACTCAAACCAAATCTAATGAGAACGTTAAGTTTTATTATTTTGTAAAAAATTTTTCGTTATTCTAAGTATGTGGTCATTTAAATTAGTGGACTTAGGTTGTAATTTATCTTAAGTGCTACACTTGAGGGAGAGTCAAGTGGTTTATCAAAACATGTCGTATAAAGCTTCAGCTTACCGATGGTTTACTGAAAACATCCTAAATCGACGAATTTTTTTTATAAATTAGCAATATTGTGTAAAAGACTAAAATATACAGCATCGCAAGTATACTAAAGGAAATTCTAAACAAAATTAAGTACACTAGTGTATTATCAACTTTAGATGTTGTGTAATTGTTAGTTTAAGTTAAGTAATAAAGAAAAATTACTGTTACATAATGCTGATAGTCTTAATTCCGTGATAGTAACTTTAAGGCATTTAAAATTACCAGATTATCAAAGATATAATCGAAATTGTGTATTAAACTGTTAATTAATAAGTCATTTTTGATGTAATAACAAAGTTAAAAAAATGCTTACTCATACTAGGTAACTAAGTCATACTTGGTAGCTAACTCCTACTTGGTAGCTAACTCATACTTGGTAGCTAACTCATATATGGTAGCTAACTCCTACTTGGTAGCTAACTCATACTTGGTAGCTAACTCATACTTGGTAGCTAACTATGGTTGTTTAACAACTATAACTCTTTTTATCATTAACTTTTAACAAAAGTAAAAATTTGTAAGTGTTTACCCGAACTTTAGATGGCATATCATGTCTTAAGATTGTCCTAATTTTAAAAGATATAGAAATTACATGAGTACAAACTTAAAGTAGGCCAAAAAAAGTTATAGTTTAACTCATGATATTATGTATATCAGTTAAGTTATGTCTATTTTAGTTGTTTTAGAGGTAGCTATAAATTCCTATGACTTTAATTAAGAGTTTTTGACGTTTATACTTGTCGTGTGAACAAAATAAAAATATAAGATTATAAAAAGTAAATTTTTTACTATTAAAGTAGTCAACAATTGATGACTTTTAACCTTTATAAAACAATATACATATCATTGATTAGTTAAATTTAAAATAATGAATCAGAGAAACAATGTAAATATCATATCACAGCAAATCAAAATGTTACAACTAGCACATAACAGTTGGTCGCAAAAGTACAACTATCACATCACAGTAGTTTAAAACAATACAACTATCACACCACAGTAGACCGAAACAAACAAAATTATCGCATCATAGTTTATCGCCATCATACTAAAAGTTTTATAAAATTGTTGATTATTTTTCGATTTGCATTAAAATTTATAATCTTAACTCAAATCAAATGAGAACATTAAGATTTATTATTTTGTTAAAATTAATAGTTAGTTAAAGTTAACTAATAAAGAGATTTACTGTTACATAATGCTGAGAGTCTTAGTTCCGTGATAGTATCTTAAAAGCATTTATAATTAACAGATTTCAAATATATAATCAAAATTGTCTATTAAACTGTGGATTAATAAGTCATTTATAATGAAATAACAAAGTTAAATGTTTGCTTACTCATACTAGGTAGCCAACTCATACTCGGTAGCTAAATCACACTTGGTAGCTAACTACTGCTTGGTAGCTAACTCTTACTTTGTAGCTAACTCCTACTTGGTAGCTATATCATTCTTAATAGCTAACTTATATTTTGTAGCTAACTCCTACTTGTTCGCAAACTCCCTATTTGGTAGCAAACTCATTATTGGTAGCTAACTCTTGCTTGGTAGCTAACTCATACTTGGTAGCTAACACACACTTGTTAGCTAACTCATACTTTGTAGCTAACACATACTTGGTAGCTAACTCATACTTGGTAGCTAACTCATACTTGGTAGCTAAGTCTTGATTGGTAGCTAACTCAAACTTGGTATCTAAATCATACATAGTAGCTAACTCCTGCTTGGTAGCTAACTCATACTTGGTAGCTAAGTCATACTTGGTAGCTAACTCATACTACGTTTCTAACTCTTAATTGATAGCTACAGTAACCTCTCGGATCTTTACGCACTCGTGACGTTACGCACTCTCGTTTAGTTACGCATTTCAGAATTCTATAAAATTTAGAAAATAAAAATTTAAATTTTTTTAATACTGCACAAATTAGGTTTAATGTATATTTTTACATTAAAATATGTTTTTGAATGCTAACACATCTCTCTATATCTTTAGACTTTGTAAATTTATGTTCCTTGACTAATTGATAAACATTTAGTTATACCTCAGTATATCAGAAATTTTGTAAACAATAAGAGATTTAATCAAAATTCTGAAATAAACATGACTGTTTTTAATAATGAGAGTTTAAAACACAAAGAAAAAATACTGCAGTCTTGCATTATAATTTAATAAACATTATTTTATAATTGTAAAGAAATGCTTAACTATAAATTGAGTTTATATAGAATAGAATATAAATGTCACATATAAATAAAGATAATTTCTACTTATTATTAAAATAGTAAAATTATTTCTACTTGTATTATTATTTCATAGAAATTCTAACAGTTTTTTTTTTACTATAACTATAGTTTTATCTGTTGTTTTCATATTTATAAATAAAGTAAATAAATTGTTAAAAGTGGGAAAGTGCCCAGTCTGCTTTAAACTAGAAGCAATATTAAAAAACAGCCATTTTAGTGAATATATTTGGTACCTCTCGTTTCTTTACGATCTCTCATATCTTTACGCACTTTTTCTGTGGACACAATGTGCGTAAATAAGCGAGAGGTTACTGTAATTTAAAACTTGGTACCTAACTCCTTCTTGGTAAAAAACTCATTCATGGTAGCTAACTCATATTTGGTACCTAACTACTGCTTGGTAGCTAATTTACAATTGGTAGCTAACTCATACTTGGTAGCTAACTTATAATTGGTAGCTAACTTCTGCTTGGTAGCTAACTCATACTTGGTAGCAAATTCATATTTTGTAGCTAACTCACGCTTGATAGCTAACTTATACTTTGTAGCTAACACATACTTGGTAGCTAACTTATACTTGGTAGCTAACTCTTACTTGTTAGAAAACTCAAACTTGGTAGCTAATCATACTTGGTAGCTAAGTTTTGCTTGGTAGCTAACTCAAACTTGGTAGCTAAATCATACATGGTAGCTAAGTTTTGCTTGGTAGCTAACTCACACTTGGTAGCTAACTCATACTTGGTAGCTAACTCATACTTTGTAGCTAACACATACTTGCTAGCTAACTCATACTTGGTAGCTAACTCCTACTTGGTAGCCAACTCATACTTGGTAGCTAACTCTTGCTTAATAGCTAACTTATACTTAGTAGCTAATTCCTTGCTTGGTAGCTAACTAATACTTAGTAGCTAAGTAAAAACTTGGTATCTAACTCCTACTTGGTAGCAAAATCATTCTTGGTAGGTATCTCATATTTTGAAGCTTACTCCTACTTGGTTGGTAACTCATACTTGGTAGCTAACTCATAGTTTCGTAGCTAATTCCTGCTTGGTAGCTAGCTCCTACTTGGTAGCTAACACACACCTGGTAGCTGACTCCTACTTTGTAGCTAACTACTACTTGGTAGCTAACTCATACTGGGTAGCTAACTCATACTTGGTAGCTAACTTATACTTGGTAGCTAACTCCTACTTAGTAGCTATCTTATACTTAGTAGCGAACTCATACTTGGAAGTTAACTCTTTCTTGGTAGTTAATTCATACTTGGTAGCTAACTCACACTTGGTAGCTAACTATAGTTGTTTAACAACTAGAACTCTTTTTATCATTAATTTTTAACAAAAGTTAAAGTTCGTAAGTGTTACCCGATCTTTCGATCGCATATTCGTGTCTTAAGATTGTCCTAGATTTTAAAAGATATAGAAATTACATGAGTACAAACTTGAAA
>NW_028140112.1:0-34685 GCF_965202585.1 Thalia democratica | reverse complement strand
AAACTGCGGCTCGCGGGCCACATTGTAATTTTTATTCAACTAGTTTAACATACTAGTACTCTCAAAAACACAAAAACAAAATTTTAGTGTTACATTAATAGGATATTCTAATGCCTAATTTTTTTTTGTTCAAAAAAACTTTCTTTAAATATGTTTTATAAAGCACATAAAAAAATCTTCCTTTTTGACTTGCCGACCCCTAGTTTTATATGTCCAAGATTTACAAAATAATTGGAAGAATTTTAAGCTCAAGAAAAATAAAGTTTTTATTTACTTTAAAGCTGGAAGTTTTTATATGTCACTCTTTTAAATCTCAGCGGTAATATTAAAGAACTGATTTTCTTTTTTTTATTTTGATTTTGAGAAAATTAGTTTTCTATAGATTATATAAAAATTGTTAGATTTCAGGTTTTACAAATAAGTTTAAAAAAAAAAAAGACCAGTTAAAGTTAAAACCCTCTACTGTTTACAACAAAATAATAACATATTTACACTTAAATGGCAATAACTACAAATTGTATCAATCAAAATTGTTATAACTTCTTTATTATGCACTTATTAAAAACGCTTTTTTTTAATATTTATCGTTACTTCTTTAAATAATTTCTTTAAATAGTTTGGTGTATTATACAGCAAGCTATTATATTTTGATATTAACATTGTTCTTATAAGTATATGTAAAACTAATGTATTCTGCTGATAACTAATTCTTCTAAAACAAATTTTCAGTTTTACTTTCACTTATGTAGTTGATTTTTTTGTTTTTAAAAAAATTTAATTCTAACACATATTATACCTTATTTACACTTTTACAAAGTTATAAGCAAAACCAGTTAATGTTAGGCTTTAAGTTGCTAGTTGTTTAAAGATAGTTTACATATAGATTCGCATATATGTATTGAAATCAAAAAAACCTTTTTTGATACTTTAAAAAAATTAAATTGAAAAACAAGCAACAAAAAAAATACTTGGAAACACTTTAGAATTCAAGAACAAAATAAAATATCGAATCCAATTTTAAGATAAGCCGCCGAAACTTAAAACTAGATCAAAGTAGTAACGATATCTTCTAAACAAAAATAAAAAACTTATTGGTAAATTTAAATGCAGTATTATGATTTATTTTACATACAATTTCTAACAATAAACTGCTTTTAGTTCAAACATTTTTTATTATAATTAGTTTTTTTTAAATTTATAGAATGGTTTAATTTTTATGTTTATATACACAACGTTTACAGCAATGTTAACTGTATAACTAATTTTTTGAGCAACATCAATAAATATCACCAAATGAACCAAAAAATATTTACTATTCAACTCGATCAATACTCAACTTGATAGAGTTATTTTATTTACAATTAGTCACCTAATATCATATTACAAGATTAGCTAATCAAAACACAAAGTTTTTCTTTATTCAGTAACGTAGTTTTTTTATTTAGTTTTATCCAAGGTATATTGAGAAAGATAATTTTTTCAAAAATTATAAAATAAAGTTATTATAATATTAGTTTTTAAAGAAGATTTTGCCACAACATTTGTTTTAATACCTTTTAAAGCGTTTAGTTGTTGATACAAGATTAAATTATACAACATTTTATACTTTTGATTCATTTTAGTTTGTATAAAAGCTGCAACGTTATAAATTTGACCAACTGCGAAAAATATCATGAACATAAACAATTGTGATTTTGAAGGCCTGATTTATATATTTTATACAAACTTAAAATATTAGAAAATTTCTATGACCATTACATTGCTTAGTTTAGCTTAAAACGATTATTTTCGGAAACAAATGAACTAAAAAGAAAAATTTTATTTGTTTTCATACAAAAATCAGAGAAAAAATCAAAAGAAAACTAAAACGAACGACACGACTGCTTCAAACGGGCTTAAATTTTTTTTTGTGATCCTTAGCGTTTAAATCGATTGTTTTAAACGGATTTGCTCAAAAGTAAAGCCACATAGCAACACGAAGATTATCAACTTTGTTTGTTTATAGCATTACTTAGTTACGACGCTGTTGCTAGGCAATTAAATGTGACGTAACAAGTCAGGTGCGGGTTTCCTGTGACGAGGTTTTTATCTGATTTCTTGTCAACACTTCAGAATTAAAATTTATTGTGGCATTTTTTTTTAAACATAGCAGTTCTTAATGTTTTTTAAAATAATTCAAATTAATTTAAAAAGTAGCAATAATCGATAAACGGGTTTAGCAGTTTATTTTGAATGTTAAAATAAACAGTTTGTTAAAGACAATAACTTATTTTTATCAATAATAACAATGCAAAATAATTGAAAATCGTTAGAAACTCTAATGATTCTAATAATCTTTGTATAACATTACTTATTAATGTTTTATAAAAACCTTAATGAGGCTATGCCTTAATTTGTGAAGGGAAATTATCGTTATTTAAATAGTTGTATAAATCTTTAAATTTTCTATTGTAATAAAAGATTTAAAAAATTTTTTAATTTAAGACCGGTTTTAAGGTTTACTATATTTTAATTCGTAGATACATGAGACAGCGAAATTCAAAACTTTTCAGTATTTTGTTTTTAAAAACGAAAATCAAGCTTTTTTTTTACTTCTTAAAAAACAAAATCAGCTGAGTTCAATTCAAAACTAATTACAGATACCAAATACATGTTAAATTTTACGCTATTTAGTGAGCAAGAAATTAATCAAGTTTGTTGAATTCTTGTTGCCAAGCAAAACAGATTAATTAAAACTCGTAATAAACTGACTTTTGAGTGTCGCTTTGTAATTAATCCTTTCCTCATATACAATGTCTGATACACGAGTAGCTTACAAAAATCTTTTATCTTTGATAGTTGATTACCCTAAACAGTTTCTAAAATAATTCTGGAATGATTTAAGTTAATAAAGAATTTTGTTAAAATTGATTATTATAGATTTAAAAGTATTTAAATAATTATGTTAAAAAATCAAAAGTTAGTTAAAAATACCAAAACATTGATATAGTTTAAACTTTTTTAGTTCTTGAAAATTATTACAAATATTCTTTTTACGAAAGCTATTGATTTTCTATAAAGTTACTTTAATGACGAGAACTCAACTTGGCCCCATTTTAACAACTCTTTTAAATTGTATGGATTCGTATCGTTTTCATTTTCACAGAAATGAAAAATCTCGATATCACAAAATAATAATCTATTAAGGGCTTATAGGGGAGTGTACAGATTCAAAAAACGACTTTTTGCGATAAAATGAACAATTTTATACGAAAGCTGCGTCATAATTCAAAGTTGAGATATATTTTTAGTGCTTATTTTTGTGTAGTGAATTCAAAAACAAAGATAAATTAGAAACACAACTGTTTTTTTTTTGTATTGTATAGATTGGAATCTTTATACTAAGATTAATGAATTCTATTTTTTTTTTGTCTTTAAAGTTTTTCACTCAATTTCTGTTCGAAAAGAGTTGTTAATGTTAAGTGTTCAAAGAAAAAAAAACACTATGTTTTTTATATACAATATTTTTACAATACATTTATGACTTTATTTTTTTAAAGTTTTAGCAGTAAGTTTTTAAGCTTCTCAATCATTTGAATTATACATTAAAATACATTTTAACTAAAATATAGTTTGTCTAATTACTTAAAAATGTTATGCTGTGTTTTTTATTATGTTTAATACAAAAAACCTTTAAAAACTAAGTAATACAATACTCAATATTTTTAATTTAAATTACGAAAGATAAATTACTTATAAAAATGTTTTGAACTTAAAACTTTACGGAGTTATAAAAAACACTTTTTTTGTTTGAAAAAGTTTAATAAAAAGTACAAATAACCATTTGCCTTAAAAGCTTCTAAACAAATATATTTCTTGTATCATGAATAAAAACAAATGGTGCAAGTAACCATATGTTGTTATAGACAAACTAATACGTTCACAATAAATCATCTGTCTGCATATGTGTCAAGTTTATTGAACTTTTTTCAAGGTCACGACTAATAAAGTGATATACTGCGAAAGTTTTTATTAGAAGTTTAATTTCTTTCCCACTAAGTTTTATTTTCTAATACATGGTTTAATTTAAGATATTGTTCTCATGAAGGTTATAACTTATACATCAATAGAAAAACACCTTTGTTTTTCTAAAATAATTATTAATAATTTTGTATTATCTACGTCTTTACTTATCAATATTTAAATAATTTTAGCTGAATTATTTTTTCAAAGGATTTTGTTAAAAGTTAGTGTAAGAAAGTTTTGTAAAGTAACTTAGCTGACTTAAACCTGTCTAAACGCCTGCATAAGCATTTTACTAATGTAAATTCTTTTCGACGCGCCAGTCACACTATGCATACATCAATTAGTTCAAAAGAAATAGTTAAAATAAATCACCTACAACCTAAAAATGCTTTTTGTAGTAAATTGGTTTATACCGAATATTTGCATATATCTTATTCGTAAAGAACAGAAAAGAATTGTTTTTGTATTTGCAGTAACTTATTATAAAAAACTTAGTTTTTATAAAAAATCAAACTAAAAGTTTTTAAAGGCAACAAAAAACAACTACAAGTCCATTTAATTAAAAAAAGGTAATAAAAGACTTTTGATGTTTGTTTTCTAATGTTTTTAAATAATCTAAATTTATTACTTTTTTGCACAAAAGTAGTTTCCTATTAGATTCGTTTTAAAAAGTCTTTTTTAACAAAAGTAAAATTTATAGATTAAAAACTATTTAAAAGTCTATATGAAAGGTTATAAACTTAGTTTGACAGTAAAAGTATAAACAAAGTATTTTTAACCTCAACTTCGTTACGGTTTGGTTTAATGAAAATCTTTTATAAACAAATTATAATGCTATAAAAATTGTTTAAGGCTAAAAATAAATACAAACTGTTTGAAGTTATGTTTATAATAAGAAGCTAATCGACTATAAGATTAGAATGCGTAAAATTAACTTTTATCAGAACAATTTATAATATTACGCATATAATGATAATCAAGGCTAATCCTTCTAAGTATATTATTTTATACTAACGACTGATAAATAAGATTATCATTACTCAAGTACATAGGAGTTTCTTTAGAAGTAAGTACAAAAACTTTACCGTTGTTGAATTATTACCCAAAACTTTAGTCAAGTATAACTTTTAATCAACTTAAACCATATAAATTACTTTTATTTAAATTGTCTTAGCTATATATTCATAATAAATCAAAATTTATTTACTCGATAGCTACTCGATAGCTACTAATACTTGATAAGAATTAAGCTGTTTGCATTTTTTAGTAGATTTTGATATTTTTAATTTTTAGTTTAAACTTGATAAAGGTTAATTTTTTTAAGAGCTTTTGTTGATTCCTAATTAATACTTTTTTTGTTTTATTTTCAGTTTTTAAAAGTTACAGTCTAATTTAGTTGATATACCCAGTATTTTGAAAATGCTTGTTTAGTTGACTGCCGCTAAATATAATAAACTTGAACAATATTGATAATGATCAAATTAAAAATATCTTCAAGTACTACAAAGGTACATACTTGCGGAGAAATAATAGTTTCAGATAAAAAAATAATGTAAACCAAAATAAAAATTTTGCTACAATTATAACTTAGCAATACGTGATGGTTATAACTAACTAATAATATTGATTGACGGCTGTACAAAGAATTATAAGATGTTAGTGTTGATTCTGAAACAAAACCGCTGTTTATTTAGGAAAGACTTTTGTTTCTCCGATCAAGTTTAAATTGTTGACAATGACGTCATAAAGAAACAATAGCGAAATAAACATGTGCTTATCAAATCAGAAAATGTTATAAACTTTTACTTAATGTGTAACTCAGATGTCATGCAAGTAATTAAATAATAATGAACATATTAATAGCTAAGTATTCAAGGTCTCAGATTTTTATGAATTATTAAAAGTAAAGGTTTTCCTTCTGATTGCACTATACCGTGAGTTTTTAAATATTTATTTATAACTTAATTTTATGATATTTTTTATGGTGTTTGATATATATGAAGTTGTGCAACTTTTTTATACTTCCTATGTAATCCGGTTTATTAATTCATAGTTTCCCTAAATAACCGACATTGCATGTTTAGTTATTTTAGTGTACTTGAAAAATAAATAAATTGTGCAGCAATATTTTTATTTTAAATAGCTTGGTTGTTATATTTAACTTTTTTTTGAAATACCTTCTACTAAAACAACAGTACACATTGCACTACAAACGCTTCTGTTATTTAAACGTTAACAATAAAATGTTAGAAATAATCCTTATCAAAGAAAAACATTTAAATATAAATCATTTGAATTTAAGATTAAATACCACAATAAAGCTTGTTTAGTTTAGTATTGATTCTAAGTGAAGCTAGTTGAAAAACAGCGTTGTTGTTTTGCTGTGAAAAGTTTCAAGTAAATCTAAATGTTGACACATGTAACGAAAGTAATGAACATAAAATAAAAATTTGTAGGGATTTTCCATACTAATTTGCTTATTTCACTGAACATCAGAACATTAGTTTCCAACATTTTACGGCGATGTATAAAATAAAAACGACAAGACTCGATGACATCGTGTTACAAACAAAAATAAACTCTCACTCATATGTTTTGTTGAGAAATTTAAGTTTGAATACGAACAACAGATTACTTAAAACAAGTATAACTGACTTTCTTGTGTAGTGTTGCTTTTAAATGTTTTAAAATCTTCTCCGTTAAAAACTAAAACACTTTAACACAATTACACTAAACTTCTAATGATTTTGTTATTTATCACACTGTTTTTATAAATTTTTATTAAGTAAAAACGAGATAAGAAAAATATGAAGTACTATATAACTAAATTATACGATCTCCTTATGAATGATTTACTCAAATTTGTATTTAAAATTCATTTTATAACTTTTTATTAAACAAAAACGCTTGAATATTTAAAATTTTTCTAGATAATTTGAACATTAATCATATGACAATTTTGTTTTTAATTTTAAATTATTATACTGTTTTTAGATGTATTTGGAAAACAGTTAAATTTTACTCAAATTTTTTTTTTATATTTGTTAATATTAATACTTTACTTTTTTTATTTTATAGTAGATAATATAATTTTTTCAGTTCAATAGTTTGCTATTAAAGTATCTTAAACACTCTACTGTAAAAAATAGATGATCACAAGCTCTAAGTTTAATTAAAGTCAAATCTTAGCAATTTAAAAAAAAAATAAATTATTTTTAAATTATACTAAGTTATGCATTAACTAAGGAAAATTTAAAATTATGTGATAATTGTTGAAGCACAACGTACTTAATAGAACTTCTAGTATTTAAATCTTAAAATTTTGTAGAAAATTTAGAGTTCAACAATGAGGTTATATACTTTACGGTAAAATTAAATTTAAAATTCCGATTTAGCAAGTTAAAGGCAAGCCGATATTTATTTTATTATAAATTAACACTTAAGGCGTCTGAGTTTAAAAATTATAATAATAATTAAAATAAAGCAAAAGAGATCAATGAATTTTGCAAAAATAAGTGTTACTAAATATAAGTGTTACTGATATTTTAATGAATTTTGCACTTCAATAAGTTTTGTGTATTTGTAGTTTTCAAAGAAACAAAAACTATTTTCGTAAACATTGATTACATATAGTAATTTTCATACTAAAATGACTGATAAACATTTTCAAAGTTTTTATCTTTTGATTCTGTAGTAATATTGAAAGCTAGTAAACTAAAATTGAAAATTAAAATGAAGCCAAAGCTTTATAGTTATTTTTAATAGAAAAAAAAAAGTAAGTTATACGAACATAGTATAGGTATCTCGAAAAACGATGATTAGTTTCTGGTTAAAAAATGCGGTATCATAGAAATTTCTGAACTTAAGCTTAGTTTAACAATAATATTTGAAATCTTAACTTTAAAAAAGAATAAAAATATTATCAATTTAATATTTTGAAACGTCAAGAAAAACTTTTTATCACTTTTAAGCAATATAAAACATAACTTAAAACGTAATTTATTGTTGTAATCTTTCAAATGTTATACAATTAAAAAGAAGCAGTCTAAGGTTTTATAAATAAAGTGTTTTTCATATTTAAAACTTAAACTACGAAGATTCAAATCAAAAGAACATATTTTGATAGTTGATTAAGAATAAAACAGGGTAACTGTCTAATTTGCACAGGCGTACAAAATTGCACGAGGAGACAAAATTGCACGAAGATTATTTTGCACGTGGGAATAAAAGTGCACAAAGATGAAATTGCACAAAAACTTTTGCACAAACAGAAAAGACTTTTTGCACGGATTAACTGATTTTTCTAAATTTCAGTATTAACTTTAATTTTTGTTTTAAATAAATTTACCTTATTTTTATTACTATCACTGTTATCCCTAAACTTTACCCTTAATCGGTTTGTTTTTTTATATTTTAATATCATTCTTACCCCTTACCTTTACCCTCGATCGGTAGCTTTTTTTTATATATTTTTTTCATAAACATTTAAAAAATAATAATTTTTATTAGTTGTTTTTTTATTTTTATTATTACTATCATTGTTACCCTCGTTCAATAACTATTGCTTTCTTTTGTTCTTTCATTAAATTTTTTTCTAGTTTTTATTTTCTGTTTTTTTTATTTATTCTTTTGATGTATATTTTTACTCTCGTACAAAAATATAACTCATGCAAAATTAACCCTTGGTGCTAAATTGTCTTAAGGCAATTTTGTTCCCTCACATAACTTTTCGCCCTCATGCGAATTTGACTTCGTGCAATTTTTTTTGTTTAATTCATACCCGATCGCAGTAAAACGATATATTTTATGAAAATAGCATAACTTAACAACCACATAAAAAATAAAAGGAAAAACTTATTATTTCAAAATATAGTTGTAGTTTTTTTTAAATCTCTTTCATTTTTACAACTGATAAAAATAACTTTTATGTTAGTTTTTTCTCAAAGTTTGTTTACAAGACAGTTTGCACGTAATTTTATTGCTCTAGGGTATCAAAGCGAATTTATCTGCAAGAATCCAAGCAAAACATCTTTAAGATTTAGAAGTAGACAGTTTTACACACAAACACAAATTAATTAAGAGAAACTTATTTATACAAAATTCTAAAAAAACAAAGACAATAAAACAAACATAACATGTAATACTTAAAAAAAAAAAATTAAAGTTGGAAAACCTTTATCAATTATATAACTAACTAACTAACTATTTTTAGAACACATAAAATTTAAGGATTTATCAGACAAGTTTATATAGAAAAACAAATAAAAAACAGGGTACGGAATAATTAAACTAAAAATTAAAATTATACTTGTTCATAAACAAAACTAATAATTATATCTTTAAAAATGTTTTGTTTAAATCGAATAATAAGTATTTATACATTTAATAACAATAATTAAAATGATAAGCACTATCAAACGTAATTACCTAATTAATTACTAAATTTAAAATTTATTTTACGTTTTTTATGAAGCTTAAAACTTTCAAACACTTTCTCAGCAAGAATATTTCATGTACACTGTTCAAAACATAGGTTTAATTGTTTGCTAATAAAAGATCCTAGTGAAGTAACTTCACTGGAATATAAATAAAAACAAATTATACAGTAATCTTCCTTTATTCTACCAACATATGTTTCTGTGTGTCAACGAATCAACACACTTCAACTGGGATCTGTAAAAAAATAATTACTGTAATGAGAGAATAGAAACATAGAATAAAGTAGGTGTATACATGTTTTCAATAAAATAAGATATTTTCTACAGATAATAGTTATTAATAGGTAAAATACTTAGTATTAAATCCGACTGTTATAAAACTATATAATATTTGTGATTGTTAAGTCTAAAATAAGTAAAGTAAGCTAAATTACACAACCAAAACAACAAATCATAATATAAACAAACAATTCACGTTAATGGGAAGGATAACTGATTCAAAATTTATTTTTGTTAACTAATAAAAATAAATTTATTGCGACTAATAATTACGTCACAATGTAAATGAGGTTTTTTAAACTATTAAATTTGTATTGCAAAAAACATTAATTTAGTTTTTATGTTGTCTATTTTTAACAAAAATAAAACACAACCATTAGTTAGTGAATAAAACTTAACGACGGCGAAGGCAATAAAAGTCACAGAAACTCGATGTAACATGTATATTATATATTTTGTGATGATTGAATCAAAGTTATATAGAATTAGGAAGCAGATTAAGTTCAAATGTAAAAATCAAAAATGAATAAATTAAACTTTAAGAAAAAAACAAAAAACAAAAAAACAAAATTGTTATTGGGCTTGCAATGTACTGACCGATAATTAGTTTACAGCGACATACATAAAATCATAATGACCTAAATTAAATATATATTGTACTGTATAATTAATAGAATAATTAATTGGTAAAGTAGGAGTCGGTTGTTTAATTTAAATATCCCATACAGATATTTTAAATATTTAATAAGTAAGTTGTGTTATATATGAAAGTTAAAATGTATAACAACAAGGTAAGTATAAACCTGCAGTAAAAAACCTACTAGCTCTCTTAGGCGGTTTAAGTTTAACTTTTATATATTCTAAATTAGTCAAAAACGTTTGTTTTTAAGGTGAAAAATAAAAGTCACGATTTTTTTTAGTTTCGTCTACCTTAAAATTGCGTTGAAAATAATTTTTTAAAAGTTTTATTAAGAAAATAATCAATTTGTTGTACACATAACTGATAAAAGTTTTAGAAGCTAAAGTTATATACATAAAATAATTAACAAAAAACAAAACGTACATCATTGTTAGAGAATTATTTATATTAATTGGCATTTCAAAAAGTTTGACATTCAAAGTTCTTTATAAAACATTAACTTATTAATGTCACCTTTGTTAATAAAAAATATCTGCGTTTCAGAAACCATGATAAAATTTTAATTAGAAAAGTGTTGAACAAAACCTTTAAAACTACGTTAATTTTCATACCATTCAATATTACAAACAATGCTACCTTTATAAAACAACTCATATTTGTAAAATTATAAGGCTGTTTTATTGCTACGAAACTAACTGTAAATATATAGAAAAAAAAGAAAACTACAACTAAAACTTATAAAAATGGAAAGTTTAAAATAAACTTATTAGACAAAGGAGTTTAGTCATTTATAATGAAAGTTATACCACTTGAAATCAGAAAATAATATACACACAAGCTTTCACATATCATTGTAATGGACAGTAAAACTTACTGACTATAATAGCTAACAACACTGAAAACACAAGGCGAGATGTTGAAAGAGGGAATCTCAGTTACGCATAAGTCCAAAACTCCGAGGTTCATATTGTGTATGTATGATTTTACAAGTTTAGATCATCGAGTACTTCTTCAATTTTATCTTCAAATTGAGGGTCATAAGGATGGTTACCGGTCATTGGTTCTGTAGGTTTTTTACAACTGAAGAGTCTTTCCTAAACATTCCTGATGAACTGACCGATGCGACTTGACAGACTTGGCTCGTTGCCCCCATTTTGGCTCTGGTTGTCCCCATTTTGGTTCTGGTTGGCTTCATTTGGATTCTGGTAGACTTCATTTGGATTCTGGTTGTCCCCGTTTGGGCTGTGGTTGTCCTCATTTGGATTCTGGTTGTCCCCATTTTGGTTCAGGTTGCTCCCATTTTGATTCTGGCTGCCCTCATTTTGATCCTGGTTGGCTCCATTTACAGTTTGAACTACATCCTTGTCGGACGGATCTTCACCGATCATCAGTTGGTTTGCTTCACCTTCTTCCTGATTGTTCTTGCTATCTTGTTGAACAACATTTGCAAAATCTGCTTCAGACATTTTCTAAACTTTTTACAGGTAATTTAACTAGTCTGTATAAAAATAAAATTATGTTGCTTTGCAAGTAATATGCTATCATTAAATACTTAGTAGCCAGATTTTATCTAGGTAAAAGCCAGTTTGTATTTATCATAAAAAGTAAGCAAATTTTGTTACTAGTTTTGTGTGCTTATCTTACTTATTTTTTATCAAATATGATTAAGACTTTTCAATATTGCAAGAGACTTGATAATACAAGTAACAGCCAAAGATGATTGAGAAATTTTTGATTCACTCTTGCTGAATATATTTTATAAATTTTGTAATATGACTATACTCAAACATTGAGATATTTTTCAACTTTGAAAATACTTTTCAAACAAAATTTTATTAAGATTAAAAATATTGTGTATATTTCAGAGATCTCAAAATATTTTTTTGATTAATATAAAGCTATAGAAAAAATGTTATTATATTGTTGTAT
Source organism: Thalia democratica (assembly GCF_965202585.1). NCBI lineage: Eukaryota > Metazoa > Chordata > Thaliacea > Salpida > Salpidae > Thalia > Thalia democratica. The sequence continues at coordinate 22,394 of NW_028140112.1, read as the reverse complement.
TACTAACAAGAAATGTTTTTTGTTTCAGGTTTAATAGATAAAATTGCTATACAGTTTTAGTTTGTTTGTTTATTTTTTAGAAACAGTCTCTTGCCATATAACTACGCAATGTTTTATTCTCTAAAGAAATTTTCAACTTAGTTTTACATTTGAATAACTTGTGAAGAACAAAAAACTACAAAGTTTTTAAAGTCCAAATGGTACTTGTACTAAATAAAAATTACAAACATGAACTTAGACTGAAAATGTTTGTTTTCTAATGATTATAAATTCTTCTTTATTTTTACCATATCAAGCTATTTTTTGAATGAACAGTTTATTATAGTAAGGTAAATAAAATTGAATAATTGTTTAGTTGAACTATCTAGAACATAAAGTTTCGACTAACTATTTATAACATGAGTTAAATTAACATATTTCTTTCTAAAATAACTTAAATGGTTTGATTGAGTTTAATAACTAATTAAACTCTTATTTTAACTGGTGTTTTAAAATGTTTGACATTCATAAGATTCTTAAGAGTCATTAATTCATCTATGTCACTTTTAGTAATAAACAAATACTCTGTTTCAGAAAACAATGGTAACTTTAAATTTGTAAAATTGTAAAAACACACTCTTTAAAACCACGTTAATTTCACTCAATATTATAACAATGTTATACATTAAAAAAATTTTAAACTAAATTTATCTTAAAAGTAAAAAAATACTACTTGTAATTATTTTTGCATTAAATTCTAGTAATTTTTTAAAAATCTGTTGATTTTTTTGTTTCTACATTAATCAATTCTACAAAACTGGGTGATTTAAAGTATTTACAAAAAACTATAAATTTTTACATAAAAATACAACTGTACTTTGCTATTATTTTTTATACAAAATATGTTCAATGTAAACTTTTCTTAAATGCAATAAACTGTAAAAAGAGAGGTGTTTTTAGTTATTCTATTGTAAATGAAAAAAAAATCACTATTTATTAAATAAGTTAGGGAATAAAAACAATACAACGAAATCACTAAAAAACATAGTGTGTAGTTGTAGCTATCAACTTTTGTTTTTTTTTCAAATTATTAAAATTTTTTATGCGTAATTTTATAATGTTATATTTCATCACATGTAGATTTACAATAAACGATTTAGAGTATATTCCATGAAGTCATAACTTGTTTATACACTACTCTTACAGCAGCTTTGAAGTGTTAGTATGTTACTTTTGTAAATATAAGTTAAAAACTATACAAATTTATAAGTTAATAAACTTACAGGTTAAATTAAAATTATTAGTTTTATATTTTAACCGCTAGAGGCAGGAAATAAATTTGATAAATTTTTATTCTCCGCAAAGAGTTTATGCTAAACTTATATTTTTTTCTATAATGTTATAAATACAAACTAAATCTATTTCCTCTGACTAAATATAACAATTTCTACTTTATTAATATACTGATATTGCTTTAAAAAGTTTAAAAAACTTTATTTTAATGAATTAAGCTATCATAAAGTTAATTTTCTATAATACGTTTACTTTGATAACCAAAATTTTTTAATCAAGTGTTATAATTTTTTTTTAAAGCATTTTCTTAAATCATAGACTTTTGTTTTAAAATCCTTACAAAATATCAAATATACATACAACTCATACATTAACAAACAACATAAGTATTTAAAAATACAAAACAATAATTATATTTATCTGTATATATATTAAAGTTTCTACATTAAAGTTTATTCAAATATATAGATGCTTTGTTGTAATTGTTAAGAACTAATTTTTCACAGAATATTAATTTTTTAGATGTGAAAAAACTACTAATGTTATATAAAATCACATTGTATATTTAGAAAAAAAGTTTAAGAATATATTCAATGAAATCAGTTTTGTTTTTAAACTGCCTTTACAGCAGCTTTAAATAGTTTCAATGTCCAGTTTGCAGTAAGAAGTTTACAACTGTTAAACTTTGAAAGTTTATAACCTTCTTGATTGAAGTAAACTTTATGAGTTTTCATTATTTTAACCACTAGAGGCATTAATAACATTTGATTAGTTCGAGTTTTCCGTTCAAAAATTAGCTTTACTTATAATTTTTTAATTAAAATTTTACAAAATAGCTTAATCATTCTCTACAAACTGAAATTAACAAATTTCTGATTTATTAATTTTACACGGTAAAGAAATAAGTAAAAATAACTTTAATTTAATAACTTAAGCTACAAATGGTTTGTTTTCTAATGTTTGCTTACAAAAATAGTCAAAAAAAAATTCATCAAGTGTTAAAATTTTATATTTTTTTGTATTGTTGTGTTTTATTTGTTTAATTAATAGATTATGTTTTTTAGACATTTTTAAAGAGTACTTGATAATCACTATTTTAGATCTAACCATTAAATTCCGTTTGATAGTTGATTTAAATTTTAAGACAAATGCACTTTTGTCTTATATCTAAATTTATTTTTCATAAAATTTTTTAACAAAGTAAATGTTATAGATTTATTTAGTTCAATCTTTTCCACTTTAATTTTGAATCTTTTACATTATAAAGAAAATATTGCATAAAAAACCAAAAATTTTAATACTCTTTAAAAAAATGTCAATTATTTCATTCTTCAGTTTTGTACAAACAAAAACAGCACATTAAAGCTTATTCGAAAACATAAAATTTTAAATTTAACTATTAAAAATTATTTTTTTTAGAATTATAAATTTTTTACATGTAATCATTTAATAACTAAATATAAAACTTTATTAGATACTTACAAAAAGGTTTAACAATCAGTTCCGTAAAATCATAATTTGTTTTTATCACTGCAGTTACAGCAGCTTTAAATAGTTAAAATGTGATATTTGTCAAAAAAAGTTTAGTGTTATTAAAATTTAGAAGTTTATAAACTTATTAATTAAAGTTAAACTTATAAGTTTTTTTCTTATATTTTAACCACCAAAGGCATAACAAAATTTGATTAGTTCAAATTTACCGTACACTTTTCAAATTTACTTTAATTTTTTTAATTAGGTTGAAAAAAATTAACTTCGATACTATCTACTAACTGAAATAAACAAACATCTTTTTTATCCACTTATTGACATGGTATAGAAATAAGTAAAATTAACATTAATTTAAAGACTTAAGCTATCAATAGTTTGATTTTCTAATGTTTCCTTACAAAGATATTAAAAAAACTATCAAGTAATAAAAATATTTTTTTTCTTGCTGTATTATATTTGTTTAATTAATAGATAAATTTTTGCGAATATTTTTAAACAGTACTTGATAGTTGATATTTTTAATCTAAACAAAAATTCGGTTTTCTAGTTGATTTAAATATAAGACAAAGACAAGTTTGGCCTTATTTCTAAATTTAATTTAATAAACATTTAAAACAAAATAATTATTATAGATTTATTTAGTTAATTTATTTACGTTATTTTGTATCTTTTACGTTATAAAGTAAAAACAAATACCATACATAGAAGGAAAATATCAGTATTAATTGAAAAAACTGTCAATATATTTTTTTCCAGTATTTTTATACAAAATATGTTATAGAACTCCTAAATTTATACTTTAAAAATATGATATCATGTTACAATACAGTTTACTTCAGTTTATTTTACTGCAATCATTTTAAGTTGAAATTACACTACAGCTAATCTCTTTTAGGTTAGTTCGATTAAAGTAGTTTTGTAAATGCTGTTGAATAGCTAAGAACTCTTTTTAAAGATGGTTGACTTGTCGTAAGACCAGAAAGAACAGCTAAAAATCGTTTAAAATATTATTTGAACACTATTTATTTAGTTAAAACCGATTTTTCAAAGTATTCTTAAAGTATAGCATTTTCCAGTTAAATTGTTACTATTACATTCATATTATAGCATTTATGTTATAGTTTAGGTCGACTTTGGCTCTTAACAAAAAATATCGGACAGCCTAGACTCTCAATAACATTTAAAGATGCTTGCCATTGCTGAGTGCCACAAATAAAAACTTATAAAAATATTTAAAGATAACTTGAAAACTACTATATTTTGGTAACTTACGATTTCCTTAAGTATCCTTAATAGCAGCATATTTTATCGAAATTATTCTATATATAACTGCTAAGGTTAGTAGGAGTCAAAAATATGCACAAATGGATTTTTTTTGAAATACTTTAAATAAAGTTTGCATGAAGGGTCAATTTTCACGAAGGGATAGTTTTAAACAAACACACCTTTGCACAAGACATTATTGCACGAATACACTTTTACACGAAGGATCAATTTCGCTGGAAAGCACATTTTTACGGTTAAACAATTTTTCCATAAACATAATGATAATTTTACTTTTTTTTTGATATGTTTTTTATTTATTATAATTTTTTATTCATTTTGTTTATTTATTCAACTATCACTATTTCCCTATCACTTACCTAAGGTCAGTAACTTTTTTTTTCTAATTTGTTTATTTGCGTTATTTTTAAATAAGATAGTTACTATTTTTTTTACTAACACTGTTACCCCTAAGCCTTACTCTCGGTCGATAGTTTTTTTTCTACTTTTTTAATTTTTTTTTATTTATTTTTTTTTTAACTGAAACTTTTGTTAGTAATTTTATGTTTTTATTTTTTACTATCACTGTTACCCCTAAACTTTACCCTTGGGCTAAGCTATTTTTTGCTATTTTAATAGTATATTCTGTTTTGTTTATACTTTCGTGCAAACTGATCCTCCGAGAAGAGTTTTTTTGTGAAAAAGTGACTTCTTGTTAAAAAGTATCTCCGTTGTAAAAGTGTCCCTTCGTGCATATTTGACCCGTTCCACTTAAAGGTATACTAATAATCCAAGTTTCTTTAAGTATCCATAAAAAGCAGCATTTTTTAGTTAAATTCATATTATTCTTTTTTTCGGCGGTTTCAAATACGATGAGATAGCTAAAACTATAACAAATTGCTAATATTATTGCCATTATTCTGCATACAGAAAAACTTTTTTAATACTCTTAAAAACTTACTTTATTAATATTAAATTTTGTTTTTTTACGATTTTCCCTAGTATAATTAAAGGTACAGCATTTAATAGTTAAGATTACATTGTTTTTTACACTTCTCAGATTATGTCAATTTCAGCCGTTTTAAAATTTCATGGGATAGATAAGACTCAAGGTAACATTTAAAGATGCTTGTCATTGTCATATGACCAGAAGTAACAGTTATATAACTCCTAAAAGCTTACTTAAATACTTAAAATTTTTAATGTACGATTTCCTCAAGTACCCTTAAGGTGCAGCATTTTTTGTTGGAATTAATATTATTTAATATTAATCTCTGAGTTTATGTCAGTTTCAACAGTTTTGAAAATACCATAAGACAGCTAAGCCTCTAAGAATCATTTTTAGATGCTTGTCAGTTATCTTGTGAGGAGAATGGCAGTCAATAACTCCAAAAAGTATACTTAAATACTGTTTTACTTTGTTAATATAACTTTTACTTAACTATTCTTGAAGTGCAGCATTTCTGATTGAAACGATACTTTTACTTATTTCTCTGAGGCTAAATTTATTTTGGCGGTTTTCAAAGTTTAAACGGACAACTATCACTCTATCTAACCTCTAAAGATGCTTTTCATTACCACATGACTAGAAAAACGAATACATATCATTTAAATGTTTACTCTAACAATAGTATATTTTGTTAACATACGATCGTTCAAAGTATCCTTAAGGTGAACTTTTTTTAGCTAACTATAAAATATTGAATTTTTTTAACTTTTTAGGTCAATTTCGGCCGTTTTAAAAATACTGTCGGATAGCTAAGACTCTCAGCAATATTAAAAGATGCCTGTTGTTGTCGTGTAACAGTAAAAACAGTTATACAACTTTTAAAAATTTTCGTTATCCTTTTTTATTTTGTAAGTGCACGATTTTTATAAGAAATCATATAGTGCAGCATATTTTAGTTGAATTTATACTATTGCATATTTCTCTGAGGTTAAGTTGTTTTCGGCCATTTTCAAAATATTATAGGATAACTGAGACTCTAATAATATTTAAAGATTCTTGTAATTGTTTTCTTACTAGAAATAACAGTCATATGTTCACAAATATTTTACTTTATACAATAATATTTTGTGTAGTATAAATTTATTTTTTAATCCTTAAGGTGCAGCATTTTTTATTTGAACTCATACTATTGCAAATTTCTCTGAGGTTAAGTTGTTTTCGGTCATTTTCAAAATATTATAGGATAACTGAGACTCTTAGTAATATTTAAAGATTCTTGTAAATGTTTCTAACCAGAAATAACAGTCATATATTCACAGATATTATACTTTATACTATTATATTTTGTCCAACATACATTTTTTTTTAATCCTTAAGGTGCAGCATTTTTCATTTAAATTCTTAGTATTGCATATTTCTAAAATGTTAGGTCGTTTTCAAAATACCATCAGATAGCTGAGACTCTCAGGAACATTTTAAAATGCTTGTTTTTGTCGTATGCCCAGAAATAACAGTTATCTAACATCTAAAAATTTACATCAACACTAATAATATTGTTAACATTTAATTTACCTGTAACTACAAGGGTTTATATAAATTAAAGTGAAATATTTTGAAGTTAATGATAATAAAAAAAAGTTTGGAACTAGAAATTAAATTTCAATAACTACTGATTATTTTACAAATCAAGTTAATTTTCATGCAAACATTGAAATTAAAGTTATTGAAACAAATTTGTTAAAAACATGTACTTTTTAACGCTTTTAGTTATCTTTCACAAAAATAGTAGGTTTTTTAAAAAGACGTAATTCAGGTTTTAACTGTGATACTTTGATTTTTTTTTTACTCATTAGTCAACAAAAAAAAAAAAAAAGTTAAACTTTAATGAAAAACTTATTAATGTTAAACTAAATATCGTTAACTTATATTGTATTACTCTTTTTTTATTATCAACTTGTATCTAACACTTTAATACTTTACTATCATAACATAAATTTAAAATCCAAAAAAAAAAACGAAAAGAATAATTCAACGAGCTTATAAATAATACAAAGGTACTTAAGATGACAAAAAATATGTTTGGTAGTTTTTTACTTTATCTTAAAAAAAAATAGTTTCAACATATTGACAAGTTTTTATTAAATTTTATTAAAAGAAATGTTAATTTTAGTGTTTTAATATCGGCTACAATAGTTAAAAAGTAAAGTTTCAAACTAAGTAAAAGCTTAGGTAGAAAACAAAAGAGTTGACAAACGTAGTCACTTTATAAACATTTCACTGATGTAATTTCACAACGAACTAAAATGTAGATAATTGATCATAATTAAATCTGTATTGTTAATATATAGATGGTATTGTTGAATAAAAAATTGGTTATATATACTGATCGATGTATAGTTAATTAGTAAATAAGACTAATAAATTTTAAGAAAATTATGTAAAAACATGTGCTTTCTAAAATTTATTTACAAATAGTTATTTATTTAAAAACCTTTTAAAAATTACCACTTAGTACTTTATTTTAATTAAATCAAACTAAGTTTTTAAAAAATAAAACTAAAAATAAATTCTAATTTATTTAACAAAAATAATTGTTGTTTTATTTATAAATAATTGTTGTTTGTTTTTAATCGCTTTACTAATCTGAAGTATAAAACTAACAACACTTATCAAAACTATTAATTTACATTTTTATTCTTACTTCTTTATTACACGAGTAAAAAAAATAAACAATAGTACTAACTCGACAATAAATTATTTTTTTTTTGTTTGATAAATATTTCGAAAACTTAATTATTTTATCAAGAAAACTAAAAATGAAGCATTTTAAAACAATTTTTAGATGATATCAATTAGTTAAATGTTTTATGTGGAAATAAATAACTAAATGTAAACTAATTTCATTAAGGATTATCTGTTTTAGGTCGTCCACATTTTAAAACATTATAAAATTTAATTAGCGGTGTTCCTGATTGTGCAGAGCGAATTATTAACTAGTTAGAGCTTTAAACAGCAAAAATGTTGTATTATTTTACGAATAGTTTTATATTAACATTTGTCTTTTAAGTAAGTTTCTGCAGCAAACTTATCTAATTATTAAACTCTTTGTATTATCAAATTTTAAGTTTGCTGTAGCAAGTTTTATTGAACAAAGTGTTAAAAACGTTAATCTTTAATTTATTTTTATTAATGTTTTGTAATATTATCAGACAAATAAAAAAAATTGGAAGGTTCATTTTTTATTAAAGGTTACTATATAACTACTTACAAACTACGGACAAGCATATCTACATAACCATTTTTTATCTAACACTTAAGCAAAATTAATTCAAAATGAAACATGGAATTAAAGATTATCTATTAAATAAAGTTTTTATTTTATACTTGTATGCTAAAATGTTTAATTATTTGATAAATGTTAAGTTTTTACTATACAAACATTTATATTTGTGTAAAGTTAATCTCAAAAAAAGTACGCGTATAGTGACTAGTTATCAGATCTTGCTTCGTATAAATATGAAAAGCTAATAGTAGCTTTATTTCCTTAAGAACTTTCTAAATATTCTTCTTATATTTAACATTATTTAAAATTTTATAAGAGAAGTCAATTTTGTAAATTTATAAAGCTGTTTTATTGCTACAAACTAACCATAAGTTTAAAACTTAAAGTTAACTTTTAAACAAAGGAGTATTACGGTTTAAATATAAAAACAAATAAACATACACACAAGCTTCCACATATCATGGTAATGAACAGTAAAACTTACACGCTATGATAGCTGACAACACTGCAAATACAAGGCAAGATGATGAAATAGGAAATCTCAGTTCCGCATAAATCCAAAACTTCCAGGTTTCACGTTTTTGATTCACGACACTTCCATATTTTAACTATAGAGATCGTCATTTCGACTGACGTCATGAAAGTTCTCATCCTCTTGCTGCAGTTCGCATTCAACAATCGACCCATCTTTGATATTACATTGGTACAAATTTAAATTCTCAGGTAAAACTCGACCGCCATATTTTAATTGCACTCTATCTGCTGATAATCCCTGAATAGTATGGAGCAGGTAAAGTTTAATGTCTCTAACGGTATTTAATTTGTGAGAAAAATGCCTAAAATAGCTTCTATCAATAAAAAATGGCGTTTTGAAGTAAAAATAGGCCCATGGTCTAATCAATGGATCTAATTTTTCAATTATAAGCACTAAGTCGATTTGAGGATTAAAAACTGAATCTAATTTAAGAGTGAAATCGTCTTCAAGCAATCTGAACCCAACTTTATCTGGTATACATGGAAAGTGGTACAAGTCCTGTATTTCGACTGGTATTCCAGTCTTTGAATCAACCAAACGCTTTACTTGTAGAATTGTTTTAGGTAACTCGACTTCAAACTTATATGTGTGACCTTGTAAACTGACGTTCACATTTAACTTCATTTTTTTTTGATGCTGTAAAGAAAATCTATATAGAATCAATAAATAGAATAAATCTATATTCAATAGTATTACATTTGAAAGAAGAACTTTCTTATTTATAAAAAAAAAAAAAAAACAAACAGTTCTAAAGATTTTGTATAAAAATAAATTTTGATAATTTTTTTAATACTATTAATATCAAAAAAAAATTTTAATAATTTAAACGCTCTATCATTTTTGTATATTTTATTTAATGAAGCGTATATTGCAGTAATCTAATTAATTTGGTGTTTTATTTATACATAGAAAGATTAGTTAAACTTTTGTATTAAAAAGATAAGATTATTTTGTTGAATAACTTAAAAAAAAACTTTGAGTTAAGAATTTTTATTTTTTTAATGTTTTGCAACTAGCTTTTTATTTATATTTAATAAAAGTATGAACTTATAGTACATCTGAGTTAAAAATTTTTATTTTAATGTTAATTAATTCTTTTTTTTTAACCAAAGATATATTTGATGTCACTATTATTTTCAAATTACAAAGTAGGTAAAAATTCTAAATTTTTAAACTTATATACATACTTTTTCTTTTATATTTAACATATTCTATAATAAACTTTATACACATAAGCATTTCACATAGTGTTTTACACATAGTGTTTTATAGTATTGGACATTAATTTTAATGAGTTCTGCAACAAAACAATTGAAGTGTAATAAACTAGAACACAAAATGCTTTTATAATATATTTAGTTTATAAGGAAAAATAATGTAGATCATAGGCTTGAATAATTTTCAAGTTTTGCTCAAAGTATAAAACTAATATGAATTAAATCAGTTTTGATTACTAGTTTTGTAAAGCTCAGTTTTACTGTATTGTATTTATTTATTAATTTAAAAAAATATTTTCCTAGTCAATAAAAAAAAAATTATTTCATAAAAAATTATGAATGAACTATATTGCTAAGGAACGTGACAAACATTATAAATTTAAATTTTATTAAAAATAATATCGTTGACGTAAACTAAAACTAAAATTTAAATTTGACTGAAAGTATTTGTTTTAGTTAAAATGTTCTTTGTGCTCAAGCAAAGTGCTAAGTAAAATACTTAAATAAAATAAACAAAAGTATGAATACTTATAAAATACTTAAGACTATAAATAAAATAATAAAATTAAAAATTTGAAAAACTATTAAAATTATTACTGAGCTCCTAAAAACTTATTTAATTAGCTCAATTCAGACTGTCACAATCAATGATTTTTTTATATACTTATGTTAGCCCAATATCTTTACTTAAAAATTATATTTACTCTGATATAAGATGCCTTAAAATTAATACGCAATGAAAAAAAGTTTTATAGAAAATTTGTTTAAACATTATGTTTTATCTTACTTTCAATGATATTTATAAAATGTATTTTGCGTATTAGAAACAATTCATTACATAGTTTTGTGGATCAGAATTTCAAGTTGTAAGTCTCGGTTAACTAATGTAAGTGTTAACTGATTTTAAAACGGGCCACTTCTTTTTAAATTAAACTTAAGCTTTAGACTATAACTAATCAAGATTTTCCAAACTTTATGCTAAGCATAATAGTCGAGCTTTAAATTAGTAATGAAATCTCGAAGTACTCTTTTTATGCAACTATTAGTTATAATTTAACTCTTAGTTAGTGAGCTAATATTTACATTACCTTATGTAAACTAATATGGCATTTTATAGAAAAATTATGATTTTTTTACATTTTAGTTTTAAATCATAGTTTAAAGTACATTGTACTTAAAAGAATAGGTACTTAACGTTTTGGAACAAACAAAACTACCTAAATTCTAAATTTGACTGTAAACTAATACGCAAAAATATCCTACATTTAATAAAGATACTTGATTTAATAAATGTTAGTTTTAGTCATAAAAAAAGATTCTGTTTACTAATAAAAAGTTTTCAGGTTTGAACTAAAAACCTTAAATTATCTATAACTGTTAGGTTGTATACTAAAATATTTATTTTAGAACTATAATCCTATGTTACCAACTAAACACTTTATAAATTTTGTTCTCTTCAATTTCCAATAACTGAACTGTTTCTAATAACTTTTGTTTAGAATTTTTTTCAGCAGTTGCATCTAATTTAATTTATTTTAAAAAATAAATATAAATTCTAAAATAGTTTTCTTTGTACTTCAATTTTTTAAGTTAAGTTCAATAAATGAATTTTATAGTTACTAGACATTATTTATAATAAGAGTGCTAATTTTTTTTATCATAATTTTAATTTATGAAAAAAAAAACTTTTATAGATCTTGGTTTTAACTAATTTTAAATTTGTTTAAGATATATTTTAATTAAGTTTATACTACAGTTTTTATAAATTGGTTAGAGTTTAGTTTTGCAGTTGCCTTTTGAAAAAGTGTTTCTTGAATAACAACAAATAATTATATAAATGTTCTGAAAATAATGTTTTTATTTAACGTTTAAATCATTTGTAGTGCATCAAAAAATGACTAAACCTTACAAATTTCGTTTATGCTTTATTAGTAAAATAATATACGACAGATGACTAAAACCAAAACTGAAAATTTTAGTTGAATAACACTAGCTTAAGCTTAAATTTCAGATCAGCTTGAGCAAAAGTGTTAAAGTAATTCGATTTTTACTAAGCACTTATTCAAAACTAGTTTACGTTTTGTCATGTATAAGCTTACTTAAATAAACTTAAAACCATTAAGAATAATAAAATTTATAAAAAACATATATTTATTTATTAAATGGCTTCCAAAAATTGTTTTAGTTACACTCTCTAATTTGTCACAGTCCATTTTTTTATTAGCCCAATCTAAATCAAAAACATTTTAACTTATATAACTTGTTTAAGATCATTACAAAACATATGAGTGATTTTTGATATGCAAACGAATATTTAGTTTGGTCATGCTTTAGAACAACTTACGAAAATCATTTTTAATATGTGTAAAATTTATACTAAAAATTTTTGGTCTAGTAGATCGAAACTTTAAGTTTATGAGTAGCTTGAATATTGTAAGTAGTTGTATGATTTGAAAAACCGGCTACGATTTAATACTTTAAACTAGATAACTTTTAAATTCTTGTAAAGCTTTTGTTAATATCAATTGTTCACTTATTAAAATTAAATTGTTAAGTTCTAAATTAGAAATAAAAATTCTTTTTGTGCGATTGAGATTTTATTTAGTACTCTGATAATTTGATAGCTATTATGTAATTTAAATATTCTTTATTCATAAAACAAAATAATTATCTTTGTATAAGTATAAAACTATTTTTTATATTTAATAGTCAAAAATAAACAGTATTGCATTGATAAATTTCTAAGTACGGCAACACATTGCAAACTTAAAACGATTTAACACTAAAGTTGAATGTAAATCAATACGAAAAACACACCCTACATTTAAAGAACAAAAATAAAACTAACAATTTTTAGTTTTTGTGTCAAAGTACGTTCGCTTTATTTTTAAATTAGCTTTAGGCTTTAATATAAAACAGTTCATCTTTCCAAATACATAGAAGTTGTATACTAAAGTATTATTTTTAAATCACAATCCAAGTTTACAAAAAATATACTTATTTATATGGTATACACATTTTTGTTTAAATTTCTAACACTACTCTATTTGAAGAAATCATAATTTAAAACATTTTCTTTATCTAATCAAATTTTACTTTAAAATTTGAACTAACCATATGAAAGAAACATGCATTAAAAATTACTCCCGCGTAAAGACGCCTTCAGTAGTAAAATGAAGCCATCTGCTAAACGTTAACTTTAAATAATGTTTTAGACAATAAGTACATTTTATGCAATTATGATTCAGCAAATACTGGTGGCCCATTGCCACAATTTTAAGCTGTTGTAATGGCAGCATAAAAGACGTATGTAACTTATTTTTATATTTGAACATTTTTAATCAAATTAATTTGATAAAGTTCTCATTTGAACATTTAGTTTTACATGTAGAAAAAAAACACTTATTAAAAAAAAGCATTTAAATAAAGACGATCTAAAGAATGTTATAAAACTTTAAATGTTTTATATAAGCTTTACAATCGCCGACAAAATAAAACTGATAGTTTTGAAAAAATTAATTTAGTTTAATTTTATCTAACAACTCTTCTAATAATTTGCAATACATTGCTTATACACAAAAATGTATGTTGAGCAAAGTATTAAAAAATGGCTTAGTTATGTTTAAAAAAATACTAAGTTTTAAAACATGCAAGTCTATTTTTCTGTATATAAAAAAGTTAAAATAAATGAAAAATATTGCTTTTAAAAATATGTTATTATATATTTATTATTGTTGTTATTTAAAAATATATTAAAAAACTTACACTTTTCGTATAGAATAAGAATATTTTTTTTATTTTTTAAATTAAGTTTACTCAAATATAACAATACTTTATAGAATGTAACATTATTGTTAAAGGTTCTGTAACAAAAAATTTAATACATTTAATGAATGAAACAAATATTTTTATAAAATCGTTAACCTACAAGTTATACTTTAGAAAAATCTTTGACTAATACAGTTATAAAATTGTTTTAAAGTTTTTAATTAAAACTGGTAATAAAAACGTTTTAATGATCTGTAAAGTTTAGCTTTAAATTTAAATTTAGTAAAATACTATTAAATAAAAAAATTATAACTGTTGTAATATTCTTAAATAAAATATTATATTTAAAATTATAAATCAATTGTATAAAAGTGTAAATCAATACTTTACATAATTTTACAGTTTTTGTTTGTTTTTAATTGAAAAAATTTAAGGTTAATTGACCTATGCGAGTTGATATCCTTGGCTCGTTATCCCCATTTTGATTCTGAATCGCATCATTTTGATTCTGGTTGTCTTTAATTTGATTTTAGTTGCTACTGTTTTGATTCTGAATGTCCACATTTTGATGCTGGTTGTCCACATCTTGATTCTGGTTGGCTTCATTTCTAGTTCGAACTACATCGCTGTCAGATGGATCTTCACCGATCATCAGTTTGTTTGCTTCACCTGCTTTCCTAATTCTTCCTGCTATCTTGTTGAACAAGTTTTGCACAATCTGCTTCAGAAATTTTCATAACTTTTAACAGGTATTTTAACTAATCTGTGTATAAATGAAATTGTGTTGCTTGCAAGTATTATCTTATCCTGAGAAGCCCTAGTAGCCAGATTTTTTTTTAGGTAAAAGCCACTTAGTATTCAACATACATGTACAAAATTAAGAAAATCCATATTAATTTTTATTGTGTACTTTTCTCATTTATTTTTTATTAGGTATATGTAAGACTTGCAGTATCATTTGCACTGAACTTAATAATACAAATAACAGCTAAAGGTGAAATTAGTGCAAATTATAACAAGTATTTTTCCAACTATTTTATAATAGTTTTTCTTTACACTACACCTTACACAGAAAGTTATAGTTATAAATTTCGGATATGAACAATCTCATATGATGAGACATTTTTTACACTTTGTGTACTTACTTGAAAAAATGTCTTATAACTTAGTTATTTTATCTGTTTTAGGAATCTCAATATGTTTTTAGATTAAGACACAATTTTCGCAATAAGTTTACTATATAGATGTAT
The DNA here is from genome assembly GCF_965202585.1 of Thalia democratica. Lineage (NCBI taxonomy): Eukaryota > Metazoa > Chordata > Thaliacea > Salpida > Salpidae > Thalia > Thalia democratica. Next base: position 7,366 of record NW_028140112.1, on the reverse strand, counting down.
TACTATCAAAAATTTTTTTTCAGATTTATACAGATTAAACAGCTATACAATCTTAGTTTGTTTGTTTTTAGAAAACTGTTTCTTGCCATAAAATTAAGCAATATTTAGTTGTCTTTAGTTAATCATATCTTATTTAGATTTTAAGAACTTAGAAAAACAAAAAATGTTAAGTGAACGTTTTCAAAAAAACAAAACTATTGAGTGCTGAAAATTTATGAAACTAAAACATGAAATTAGACAAAACGGTTTGCCTTTTAAACTTTAACAAATAGTTCCTTTTTACTTAGTTTTATTAATAATAAACAGTCTTCTACATCAAGTAGATTCACTAGAATACTTGTTGTGTTAAGTGTCTCTAAAAACTGAAAGACCAACTAACTATTTATAACAAGACTCAAAATAACTTATGTTTTTTTAATAACTTAATTAGCTTGGTTAAGTTTAGTAACTAATTGAAATCCTATATTAATTGGTGTTTCAAAAAGTTTAACATTCATAAATTTTTTAAAAGTCATTAATTCATCTAGTTGATATTAGTAATAAACAAATATTGTTTTTAAAAAAAACCGTGCTAAGTTTAAATTTGAAAAGCTGTCAAACACACCCTTTAAAACCAAAGTTAAATGTTAAAACCACTTATTATTACAACTAGTGTTATGAAATTTGAAAAATTATTAACTGAATTTTTCTTAAAGATTAAACATTATTACATTTAAGTATTTATTAACCTACGCAATTTCTTTGCATGTAATTGAACTTTTACATATAAACTTTAGTATCGTTTTATTAAACATTAAGCTAGATTTCTTTAGTGCAGTAAAAATTACTAAAATTTATGCATTTGAGACTCGCTAGTATTCATTTTTTAATTTATAGTAAAGTATTGTAAAAAATTAAATTAAAAATAAAACTGTTAAAGTTTGTTTTGGTTTGTATTGGAAGTTATATTTTATGTCTCTACAAGCTATTTGAGAAAATAATTCGAAAATTAGGTTCTTAGTTAAACATTATTAGTCAAATGGGATTCAAAAAATACTTTTCACATTTAACAGCTAAATTAAAGATACACATAAAAGCGATTAAAATGAATTATTACAACAAAAAATAATTATAAGCTGTTATGATCTAACATTTTTTAAGGATTAGTTAGGTGCAAAGACTTTGGTAAATTCAAAATCTGTTTTTATACAGATGCAATTAATTGTAAAACAAATTAACTCATTGTAGATGTATTCGAAAGTATGAATTTAACTATTAAATAAATTGAATTTTAAAACCGCAATCAAAGTTCTTCTATTCGACGTAACAAACAAAAAAATATATATGCACGGTAACATATATTTTAAGATTATCATGACAATGTTATTGCTATATTTTTTAGTTAATGAAGTTTTTTTTTAATTTTATAAACATAGGTCAACACAGTTTTTCGGTGAAAATATTCTGATAACTTAGTTGTTATAGTTATTGTATGTCTAAAAACACTTTATTAATTTTAAATTATGGTTTTTTTTGCACAAGTGCTTGAAAAAGCGTTATATGGTTAGCCTATTTATGCAAAATTTTTATTCATTTACACTGTAATATGTTTCCGTTTTTTAAAGAAAATTTCTTTAATTGTATTCTGCTTATTCAATGCATTTTAGCTTAAAATACATGATTTACTATTTTAGTACTCAAAGTAGATTTACTTATATATAGATGCAATTAATTTTGAAACAAAAACTTAAATCAGGTACACACAAAAAAGTAGTTTTGAAGTATAATGTATTTTTTAACTATATCGTATTTCTAATATACATTAACAATCGTAACTTAATTATTGTTAATAACGACATTTTTATTATTTCACAATTGCCAAAGGTTTTTGAAAAATTTATTCGAGGTCTTGAGAAAACGAGTTTTTAGTATAAATTTAAGTTTAAGTCAAAAAGTTTATTAAATTTGAAAAATAAATTTTAGAAATGTTTTCGTTATCAAAAAGTACAATATAAGTTTAAACAATTTAAAACCATCTCTAATAGAAAAAAAACTAGTATATTAAGCTTTTAAATATATTTTGAAAAAATAACACTCATCTTAATATATAATAAACGTTATTTAAATACTTAGAATTTCTTTTTTAACTAAACCTTTAATTTAATAGTGCTGTTTTAATAATAAACTAAGCTTTTTGTTAGTAATGCAATTGAAAAGAAACTAAACATAAGTATAATCTTTGTAAAATTTTATTAATACAAATAAAGTTTTAAATTAAATGTTAGATAAAAAGTTGTCTTTTATAAATTGATTAAAACTTAGATTAAGTTTCTAACAGATTATCTGTTACAAAATATTTTAAACCTCTAAAAACTTATATTTTTTTTAATTTTAATGTTTTCAAAACTTTAAAAACGTCGAATTAAACGCTTTATTTAGCTTATTATAATAATTTAAAAAGTTAAATTAGTTTATTAAAGATTAGTTTTACATAGCTTAACATTCTTTTTAATAGTCATTTTGAGTATTATTTATTATTAAGTATACGTGTGAAGCTATTTCTAATGCTGAACTGTATAAGTTTTAAGTATGTGTCATCATTACTAATGTTGTTGTTGTACTTTTAATTATGATTATTGACTGCTGTTACTTTTAATTAGTTTAATCTTTATTTTATCATAATTTGTATCTAACATAAACTTTGTTTTATCAAAACAATGTACGAATGATATTTTTATTACTAAAAAATATTTTTTAGTTAAAATTTATACTAACATTTATATATATATATATTAATTATATGTAATATACATATAAAATATACCAACATTTAAAACCTATACAAAGGTAAAAATTTACTGATAAAAATTACAAAATTTGAAAACATCTCATTTTTTATCAACTGTGTTAATTTATTTTTGTAGCCATATTAAAAAAGTCCGCAAAAGAACAGTAAATAAATCTTGTTACTTTTAATCTTCATACATTTCAGTAAACGTAATACTACTCATAATCGAATTATACTAAATAAAGTTTGTTTCAGTAACTTTTATTTAGTTTGTTAAGATTATGTATGTTTTAATAACTTTATAATTTTAAAATCAAAGTTTTTACTGTATAAATTCTTATGCATTTTAAAATATAAGCAAATTTCTAACAGAGTTTTAATAAGGCAATAAAAATAATTAAGAACTGTCTAACTGATAGAAACTCGTTTGTTTTTAATTGTTTTAAAAATAAAAAATATAAATTTGTATAATAATATTTAATATAGTTTTTAAAATTAATTGCATTTTAAACATCAATGAGTACCTGTAGAAATGCAAATAGTTTTGTTTAGTTTTTTCGATGTTATATGTGCTATTTTAATTGAGATTATCATTAACATCATTGTTATGTTTACAAATAAATGCCGAAAAATAACAAATGCTTCAAAACTAATTAGTGTATTTAGTTTTGTTAAAATAAAGCTCTGTTTATTTAATTCTTATGAACCATGTTTTTTAAGCATTATACATTAAGATTAAATTTTTCTTGCCCTAACGCTAAAATGAATTTAAATTGAAAAATTTATAAATATCTATTATAATTTGTTTGTTTGTTTAGCATTTTGCGTAACATTTTATCGACAAACATAACAAAACAGTTTAGTAAAGTTTATAAATGTATCATTATAATTTTCAGATATTCTGTTTTGTGGATAAATTATTAATTTTAACTTTGCTTTGACATTAGAATTAATTAAAACACTGATTTAAAAATCATGTTATAATTGATTCACAAAGTTAATAAATTGTTACTATTTTAAACATTTAACTTAATCTAGTTTGCAACATTACGCATTTTAAAGCTTTTAGATGATTGACTAGTTACTTGAAAAACAAGTTTTAAAATGAGGAAAAAATTGTTAGTTTAAGTAACAATTTTTTCAATATTATTATTTATAAGTAATTAAGTTTTATGATGCCTTTGTTTTGAAATTTGATAACTTTTTCGCAAAAATTGTGGTAAGAATTTATAGTTCTAAAATTTTTAAAGCTTGTATAATACTTTCATAATAAAGATTTTCTCATGCTTTTATGCTTTTTTTTAAAACCTTGATTACATTTGTTAATGTATTCTAGCAGTAAGTAAAAATTAAAGTTTTATCGCCATTATTTTCTGTAGAAATGAAACTATTTGTTCTATAATTTTATTTTATTTTTTTAAATATACTGTTAATGAGTTTGACTACTTTATTAATTTTTTTATAACAATTTGTAGTGTCCTTATTTACTCATAAAATGTGATATCTTATATGTTTGGTAAATAAAGACTAACATATGATATTAATAAAAAATAACTTCAATATACAGTCTAACGTTTTGTAGATAGTTTAGTAAATAAATTGTCTAAATCTATTTGAATTTATAATCAAATATAATATTTCTGTTTTAGTAACTTTGGTATAACAATGATCAAGACTAAAACTCTTCATAAGACTTTTAACTTATAACTTTTGAATGAGGGATTTGAATCTCTTAACTTCTTGTTAACTTAACAAATGAATCTCTTTCAGGACAATTTTTTAACAAACTGAATGTTTTTAATGATGTTTGTTTATAAAAATCGCTGTTTTACTTCATAAAAAATTATAGAGAAAGCAACAAAATAAATTTGAACGTACATGATCATAAAAATTGAATTCCTTTGGATGAGACGGTGTGGTGCCACTGTAGGATTTTGGTTTTCTTAGTAAATGTTGCCAGACATGGTTTTAAAAAAGACTACATACCTTGTTTTTTGTTTTTGAATACTTTTTGTAAATTTAACTTCAGTAAAAAGACACAAAAGTAAATTGTATTAATCTTAAAGTTAAGTTTGGTTAAAGTTCAAATTAAAACTTATCGAAGTTATTTACAAAATATATGGTGGAGAATGGATTGAAGAATGGAAAATTGGAGAATGACCGAAAGGTCTTTCTCCAAACCAACCCATTGACCATAGTTTTGAGCATTTTGTTTATATAGTTTAAATTGTTAATATTGAACGGATATGAGATAAAATAAAAATTAAAAAATACTACCAATTAAATAATACTGATATTTCTTTTACTTTATTACGAACAACTTTATTTTTTTAAATAGTAATAATCAAAGTATTAATATGATTAATTAAGATAATATAAACAATAAGAATTTTAAAATTTTCAATGCTTATAAAATAGAAACTCATAAACTTATCATTTTCCCACTAGAGCAGGGGTCAGCAAACTGCGGCCCGCGAGGCACGTTTATTTTTTGAAATATTTTTACTAACTAGTTAAGTATTTAGGTTTAACATGTAACTTATACCTATGTTTCAAAGATGTTTTATAACTATATTTTATCTTTAAGTAAACACAAACACATTAAAAATTACATTAGAATAAAGCATTAGGATTATTTTATTTTAGTTTTAATACATTTTGATTTTTTAGAAGTTTACTGTGTACTTTAAATTAAATCCAATGCACACAAATGTACTAGATGCTTATTTTTTAAACTACTTTTTCTTTAATACTTAGTTAAATTAAGTTAAGTTTAAAAACAGTATATTATTATAACTATTTCTATAAGTAATATTTAAGTGTGTACAGACACACTTGCAATAATATATATGATATAAATTGAAATAGGGTTTGTTAGGTATATAGTTTCTGTTTTCAAACCATATTTTTCGGCAAATTTTTGTTTCTTTTACCATTTTTTTGCGATCTTAAATAAATTATAGTACTCAATAATTAACAAAAAAAAAATTTAATCCAGCTATCGCACATATTAAACTTTGGTTGTAAATGTGCGCTACACTTTAACAAAATACTTTTTGTGGAAGTTTTAAAAGATGTGAATTTGTTTTATATTAATTGAAGATCAGAAAATCGTGTGGAGAATTCGTCTGATATTCGTCAATTGCATTAAAAAGTCAAAATCTGTTGTTAGTTTGATGTTTCCAAAGTTTATGGAGTTTTGTATAGTTTTTTAATATCTTATCTAAAACCCCTACAGTCTTCACTTTCTTTTAAAAGTCATAATATTGTACATTATCTCTTATAAAAAAAATTTTTCATGTAAAACCAAGTTAGGTTTTTAAGTTGCGATGTAAGAAATACCAGAAATGCTTTATAAGTTTTTATAAACTACTTTTAAGTTTTTATCTTTATAAGCAGTATTATTTATATTTTTACTTTCAAGAAAAGATACAATTTCATTTCTTAACTCATAGACTTGTTATAACTTAAAAAAAAACTTAACCAAAAAACAAGCAAAAAGTAAACTAGTTCAACCTATTGTCTTTTCGACTTTCTACTATTTTTTGAAACATTTGGTGGTAAAGTTTCTTTGACAAAATTGTATTCACTACTTAAATTATTAATTTCGTAGTTTTTTAAGCTTGTTGTTTTCCCTCATAATGCTTTCTGGTCCATTACTTATGGAAGTTAATTGATAAACAACAAAATTTCAAGATCTGGTTTTAAACAAAATCATATTACCATCATGTATTCAGCAATAATTGCTGTAGCAACATTGTTAACAAAAAATTTTAAACTAACACCCATTATACTGGTGCATTGCACCTTTGCTAATAAATTGTTTTTACCTATTGTTGTGCTTTGCATTGGAATTAAGCCTAAAATTTCTTCTAAAATTTTAAAGGTAGTAAAAACACCTCTTAAAAATATTCTCAGATGAGTAGTATCTGTTGTATTAGTGCTTTCATCTGAACAGATTGATTAAAGTCCTAATTTGGTTTTTATGGCTTTATAATCTTCAGACATCTTCTAAACACGAATTGTTGTTGTTATTGTACTAATGAACAAAATGTTTTTATTACCGCCAAAACATTTTCTTTAAAAAAGAAAGGGTATTTATTTTTAGTAATTGTTTTTGCTACTTTATAGCTTGCCTTAACTATTTTTTTCGGATCGTTCTGTAATTACAAGAAAATAATCATTGTTTGTTGAATATATTGTAATATGTGAATTATTTGTTATAACTGACTAGGGTAGTTTTTTTTTCTTGCAATAACTCTTAACTAACGTTTTTTTAATTCTTATTGCTCAATTTATAATTTACATTTACTATTTTAAACGCAATTCTTTATTGCAGATAAAGAATTGTTATAATGCTCAATAAAAAAAGTTTTTTCTAATTCATTAATGGCTTAATGAATTTTATCCATTAGTTAAACATATTTAAGAAAGTTAATTGTCTATTCAAGCTGACTTATAATTAGTGATGTACCGGACCCGGATCCGGACTTTTTTTCAAGTTAGAATCCGGCCGGAACCGGACCCGGACTTTTTTTCAAATTAAAATCCGGCTGGAACCGGACCCGGACTTTTTTTTCAAATTAGAATCCGGCCGGA
>NW_028140111.1:0-34690 GCF_965202585.1 Thalia democratica | reverse complement strand
AAAGACCTTCAAAGTTGGTAACAAATTTCTTGATTTATTTTTAAACAGTCTAACTAAAACTAAACAGCTTTTTATTACAGCTCCCAATTAAACTACCCACAACCCAAGAAACAGAATGTTATTTCACAATTTAGTGGAAACAGTAGCACTCAATCCAGACCAAACATACCGTCTTTTAATATTGAGCAAAACGTCACATTGAATCAGCATCAGCAAAACTCGAAAAGGTAAATCTTTTAATTAATTAATTAACTAATTAGTTAATGGTAATAAAAGACCTTCAAAGTTGGTAGCAAATTTCTTGATTTATTTTTAAACAGTCTAACTAAAACTAAACAATTTTTTTACAGCTCCCAATTAAACTACCCACAACCCAAGAAACAGAATGTTATTTCACAATTTAGTGGAAACAGTAGCACTCAATCCAGACCAAACATACCGTCTTTTAATATTGAGCAAAACGTCACATTGAATCAGCATCAGCAAAACTCGAAAAGGTAAACCTTGATAATATATTTACAAAAATGAATTTTAAACATTCAAACGATAATAAATATATTGATAAGTATTCAAGTTTTAACAGTATAAACCAGAGTTTTAAAAGTCATAAAAAAGTTGGCCGCCGTTTATAAATATAGAGCTATGTTTACTTAAAAAGATTTTGAGGGCTGCGTATATTAAAAATAAAAGAAAAAAATTATTTTAAATTTTTTACACTGTTTTAAAAGCTCTATAAATACATATGTTTATCACTTATATTTTTACAGAACGGAGTAATTAGCAAAACATGTTTCTCGAGTATTACAGCAATTTTCGAAAAACACATTGGCCCATTCTACTTTAACAACTCATCACTAATTTTCAGTTTGTAGGAAAAAAAAAACTTCTAGATACATTTTTTTATCAAAAGTTAAAAAGCTTTACTTTATAAAATAGTTGAAATGAATTTTTTTGTACCAGTAAATCGGTTTTGTATAATTTAAATATAATAAAATTTATCACGTGAATAATAATATCTTTTGAATACGACCAAAAATATAAAAACCGCATAAGTATCATTATTTTTGTTTTTAATTAATTTTTTTTAACTTTTCTATTTGTTTTTTCTCTACGGAAATTCTCATACTTCGATAGAATAAGTTTATTAATTGTCTTTGTTTAATAAAGCAATTTTAGGTGTTTGTAATATTTCTAACAAAAAAAAACACATTTATTTTTATAAAGAATTTTTGAGATTTTTTTGGTTACTCTTAGAATATAAAATTTAGTTTGTTTACATTTTAATACTTGAATTTAAACTATTGCGAGTTAGCAGTTGAAATAAAATACTATATACTAAAATTTTGTATTTTTTTTAACAAGTATGTTAGATGTGAGTTTCTTATCAATATGATAACTTTAACAGCTTAACTGCTTTAAAAGTTTCTACATGGCAAAGTTATTTGTCAGCTGTATTTATTAATAAGTTGCTGTATACAATAAATAACATTATTGTCCATTTTAGATTTAAAATTATTAATAACGAAAAAAAAGAATACAAAACTTTTCAAAAACCTTATAATACATCTGATTAATAATAACAAATAAATTTATTTTCTGTATTTTCATTAAAACATATAATGTAAAAGTAAATATTCTAAAATTTGAGTTCAAAGACTAGCTGTAAATTAAAAGTTTAAAAACTATCTGTTGTGAAACAAGTTAATGTAGCTTTATGTTCAGTATCTTCCTGAAATTTGAATTGTTTGTTTTAAGTCCCTGTATAATATCTTGAACCATTTAAAGACTGCTTAAGCCTAACAATGAGAAAGTCACAGTAGAAGATTCTAGCAGTATGTTTTCTCAGTTAAGATGAGGGTTTTCAAAGTGTTCCTGGTGGACCCCGTTTTCAAAAACTGCAAAGGGGCCAAAAAAGGCCGTGATAAGTAGGAGGCTAAACGCCAAAAATTAAAACTTACAATAGACCAGGGTTTCCCCACATTGTTTTCAAATGGCCCTCTTTGAAGAAAAAAATATATATTGCCCCCTACAACAATAATACTCAAAATACTGTTTTTATTTTTTTGCTCTTCATTATCAACTCCAGAATATCTATTTTAAATTTCAAATTATGACCTCATGGTTCCCTTCTGGCTCCTTTAGTGCTGATGCCCCCCCCCTCCTTTGGCCCTTTCCCTGCTCGTTGGGAAGAACATCTTTCAAATGGCCCACTATGGAAAACCCTGCACTAGATATTCTATAACTAATAGTAAGAGCAAGATAAAAGATCTTAAAGTCATTGAAACTACAGCTAACGCAGATTTTAAAACTTAAAATTTGGCACAAGAGCACCAACTACCTGCTGAACCCTGTTTTGGTTAATAGTATCTAAGTTTTGAAACTGTTATATGTATAACGACTGCGCTTATTACAACTGTAAACAAAAAAAAAATCAATACAGAAATCAAGATGTATATCTGTTTCCAAAATTTCTATCATCATTAGATAAATTTTAAAAATACAAATATTGTAACTTCATTATAAAGTTTATTTGAAGAGTAAATCAGAAAAATTAAACTGTTAAAACATTAAATTCTAACTAAAAAAATATGCATTTATTAAATGGATGAGCAATGAACGGCTTGAAATTACTGCCCCGCTAATGTTTCCAAAATTTAAGTAGAATCCTGCCCGTAAAAGGTAAAACTGCAGCCCGCAATCATGCAAGTCTAACCCGCTAAACTTATTAAAAAAAAATTTAATTAGATATATTACAATAGACTTTAATTAAGAGCAAAAAATATCTTAGTTTACAGAAAGTTTAAAACTTACACTAGATATAGTAAAATAAAAATTTACACAGAATTAGAATTCTACTGAAATAAAATGTATAATTGAAAAAGTTTTGTGAATTAAATTTACATGTCCAGCCCGCAAAGGACTAAATTTACCCGACATCTTGCCCGTTGGCTGAAAACGTTGCTACGCCTAATTTGTAAATTTGAGTTTACACCAGTCAAGAAAAATGTGTATATTTTAATTACAAATTATATTTTACCCAATAGTTAAAAGTATATAAAATCTTCTATCAGCAAATTTTTGGATAAAACTTACATTTGATATAGTATTTAATAATTATTAATTGTTTTACTTCGATAATTTTACATGTCATAAAATGTTCAAACTTTAATGAAATTGACTTAAAACAAAAGTAAACTAGTTTTAAAGTAAAAAAAGAACTAATTTCAAATATATTGAATAAGGTTTTGTAATATAAAAAAGTAAATGTCTGTTGATTAACAATGTACAAAGATAATAAATTTACCATCCCTCAAATTAGTTTGTATTAAATAGGTAGTTCCAAAAAAAAGCAACTGGGTATATCAGTTTGCAACGCATAACAATTAACTTAATTTGCCAAAAAGCATTTTTCAAAAAATGAAAGTGTATACCTAACAAAAATCATTTAAGTTTATGTCATTCATATTCTTTTAAATGTGTCTGTACACAATTAGAAATTACGTGTAGAAATAATAACATAAGAAAATTGTGCATAAACTAAACTTAATTTAACTTAAGTACTGAATAAACATTGGTTTTTAATATGAGTATCTTTGTACATCGGTGTGCATAAGAATCAATTCAAAGTGCCAAGAAAACTATAATAAAATCAAATGTGTCAAAAACAAAATAAAGTAAACCTTATTTCTTATTATTATGCTAACTAAAATGTTTTTATGCAGACTAAAGTATAACATTTAGTAATATAAAATCTGAAAGAAATACTTAGGTTTAAAAAAATTTAAAAAGAATACCTAAACTATAAAGAAATAACATTTTAGTTAACTACTGGGCATTACTTTTGTACAAAATGGGAAATATTTGTATTTAGTTTATTAACTGAATAGGTACTACATTACTAACTAACCAAATCAAAGCACTATTTACCCATTTTTTTTTAGATAATAACTTGCTGTTGTAAGAAAAAAGTTATTAGGAAATTGAGAAAAAAAAACCTTGGTGAAATGCTAATCTGTCTTTTTCACATTTTTAAGCTAAATCAGTTAAGTCTTTTAATGGTTTTAAAATGTTATACCGGGATTTAAAACGAAGTAAATCAAATTACTTTAACTTAAAAAATATTTTTGCTCAGCGGGCGACATTTACATACTCGCGGGCCGCAAAAATTTCTTTTGCGGGCAGCATTCAATTCAAAAATAAAACGTGCTCGCCGGCCGCAGTTTGCCGACCCCTGATATAAAATAACTAATGTTATTAGTTGATTAATATAACTTCGATTTGACTTAAAAAAAACGTATCGTGTAGTTTAAACAATTTATGTTTAGTTAAACTTGTGTGCAACTAACTATCGAATAAAAAAAAGTTTTAATGAAAACAAATTTGTAGAACATTTAGAGCAATTAAAATGCTAAAACATCAAGTTTTGTTTTTCTAAAACAAGTAATTTAATTAATTTTTTTACAGAATCGTGCAGTGCCAGCTTGCTTTTTTCTTGCAGCCAAAGTTGGAAATGACGAAGGAACTGTGCTAGTGGACACAGTTATTAAGGTTTAGTTGCTGTTTTAATTATAAAATACAATCTATATAAGAATAGTCAATTCAAGCTAACGCCGTTTCACCTGGAGGTTCTTCAGAGCTTTTTTAAGTTAACAATAAAATGAAATGAAACACACAAACATGTATAATGAGATAAGGTAATGAAAAAGTAGTAAGTTATTAATCAATTAGTAATTACATGCTTGAGCAAATACAAATGAAGTTAATTGATCAAGATTAAACTTAACAATCTTCAGATAACATTAAGTAAATGAATACTTATAAACAAATTGCCAGTAATACAAAAAATAACAGATAGATTAAACTTAAGATAGTATAATAAAACAAAAAATTATAACAAAAAATAAAATCTATACCAAAAATGAAACTAAAAATAACTATATCTGAAGTGGGGGCATATCGATGTTAGATTTTTTCTTACAATAAGTGCTTTATCTCTGTCCGCTTCAGCAATGGCCATTCTTTCTAGGTTGCATATAGTGCAATTGTCTGTTTTTTTAGGGAACTAAGCAGTTAGTTATAAACAATATTTGTCATTCGATTTCGGAGAATTCAATATTGTTTGATGTAGTAAATTTAGTCAAAGCCGTTTATTGTAATTTCTTGGTAATGCTATGCTTGTGTTGCCAACAACTTTTCCTAAATTAGTTTCCTGTGGAACCAATGTATTCTTTGTCTCTAACTTTTGCTTTATATATTCCTTTTTTGAGGTATTAACAGTTAAATGGACAATTTATTTTATTTCTACAGTTGCAAGTTCTATTTGTTTTTTTTTTCAGCTTCTAAAATCTATATATTGTGTGAATTGATAATATTTCGTTTAAATAATTTATTTTAAAAACGTTTAAACTGTACTAATTGCAGGGTGCGTGGCGTTGCATGCATCCAAGCGAAAGACCCATCAAGACTTGCGATAAACAATACACAAACATGAGAAACGATCTCATTGAAAACGAACTGAACATCCTAGCTGCTACAGGTTTTTATTAAAATGCTCAATTTTTGTTTTAAATTTTCCTATAATCATCGAGTCTGTTGTTTTTTTCAGATTTCGAGCAAGAATTTGCTCATCCTCACAGCTTCATAGTAAAAGTAATTAAAAGGTGCAACGGTAGGCAACTATTTTATGTTACTCTTAATATACAATTTATAAATGATATAAATAGTTAGTTAACAAAATCAATAAAATTGACTACTTAAACAACCTAAATATTAAGAAAAAAATAACTTTAGTAATAATTTTAACTAAACAGAATAACAACTTTATTATTCTTTTAAAACAGCATGCAAGGAGTTGATTCAAGCAGCTTGTGTTTTTGCAAACAAAAGGTATTTTTATTACATGCGTTATTATATTTGAAAAAAGTATAAAAAACTTAAACAGATAATTTTCAAACTTAAATAGTTTAAAGATATAATTCAATAAGTGTTTTCTTAAAAGAGTTGCTAAATTGTTAGTTCAAATAACAAATATCATTACGGCTTCTTAATTCTACAACATACAATTATATACAAGTCTAAAGCATAGTTGCAAAAATTTTATAATTAAAGTCCACACAATTATAATAAAATTACTTTTAGAGTTCTAGTAAATCTACTTTAAGTTTATCATTAAACTTAATTAAACAACTAGCATAGAACTTTTGAAACTAATAAGTAAATACAGCAGTTGTTTGAGTGTATTAACATGTACAACCACCTTTCACTAGAGATAAAAGTATAATGATGAATAGTTCAACGCTTTAAAAAATGTAAACATTTTAGCCAAAGAGTTTGTTTATTTTGTAAAATATAACTGATTTTAATTTTTTTAAAAATTAATAATATCGGAAAATATTTATGATTTAACTATCCTTTGCTCTATGAATTGTATGGTTTAATATAGTTTGAGTTTTGATATTTTCAGTCGAAAAGATTTTTTTTTAAATAAAATGTTATTATAAAACTTAGAGTTTATAGTGCATAAAAACATCAAAAACATCAGTATGAAGGTAGTCTAAAACTTTTTTTATTCTTACTTTTTATGCTAGTAGTATAATGCTAACCAAGTTATACATTGTTAAAACTACATCGTTAATTGGCAAAACACCACTGATTGATTAAAAATTAGTTGTTTCTAACCTATTATTTATATAGAATTGAAAACTTTCATTTGATTTGTCTACACATTTGATTTACGTTAACTAGTAAAAAGTGTTAATACTAAACTTATGAAGCAAGTAATAATAAGCAAATTATTTAAATATTTAAGTTTTAATCATTTATTTAACGGATAAAATATTTTTCTAAAATCTAAAATACTTTAGTTTGCGTATGACAACGTTTTGTTTGGAATATAGTCCCGTACTAATTGCTGCCATGTCTATATACCTTGCCTGCGAGTTTAAAAGTATTGAGGTTTGTTTAATAAATATTTCGGTCATTTTATTTGAAATCTTTTTTATTTTAAATCTTTAAGTCAATCTTTTTAACGTGAAACTTGTTTGGACAATTACAACTTGTACTAAAATAAGTATTTTTTGATAAATAAATTTACCAAAAATAAGTATTTTTGTTGTTGGGTTAAACGACAAATTTTATCTAAACAACAAAGTATAAACTTGATTTAATTCAACTATTATAAATACTAGAGTTTTATATTTTTCAACTTGAAAAATAAAAAACGTTATTTTGAGTAAAACAATAATAATTATTTATTACGCATCATGAAATTTTAATTAAAACATAAACAACGTTTTTACACAGATTCCTACTTCAAAGGACGGAAAACCTTTCGGCAAATGCATGGAAGTTAATATCGATACAAATGAACTTAAAGAGATAAAAAACAAGTATTATGAAATTATTGAAGCTATCCCAAAGATGAAAAGAGAGACGAAGCAATACGATGTATTGAATTTAAATAAAGCTTTAGACTAGATATAAACAGTTGTATATTTTCCAATAAGTATTCACAAACACTGTCTAAACCTTTAAAAAACAATAAGCTTTGTTTGAATTATACTACTTTATTGTAACTTATTTTTGAGATAGCATAATAGATTTTAGCTAAAATTTAATCTTTGAATCCGAAAAACGGTAAGTTTTATAACTTGTTAATTTTAATTAACTGATTTTTTATCAAGTAAAAACTAGTAGTTTTTTTTCTTATGAGTATATATAAAAATTAATCCTATTGCAAAATATTTTACAAAATGTTCGACTTTTTAAAAAGCAAACATGGAGTTATTTTAATTCTTAACAGCTGTTTTTATGTTATTTGACTTCAGTTAAACGTAATTTAAAAAATAAACTCAATTTTAGTTTCAATTTTTTATAGGAAAAAGTTCAGGCACGAAGAGCGAGAAAAGAAAAACCTTCTCCAAGTACACCATGCAATTTCGACCACAACATTGTATGTTGAATGATATTTTTAATGAAAACCATTACAAGATAAAAAATAACATTGAGCTTTGTAAAAGCATATGTATGGTCATAAATTTATTTTTTTTTTTACAAAAAAAATTATAAAAATTAAATTATAATAAGTATAATTGCATTCTATGTTGAAATAAAGTTATAATTTTTATTTAACAGCTCAACCACGTACAGTCAATAGTAGGCAACAAAACTACCAACATCCTAACCAGGGAAATGTGAATTTTGTTAATGGTAATAAAAGACCTTCAAAGTTGGTCACAAATTTCTTTGCTTATTTTTAAACAGTCTAACTAAAACTAAACAACTTTGTAATCACAGCTCCCAATTAAACTACTCACAACCCAAGAAGCAAAATGTTAATTCACAATTTAGTGGAAACAGTAGCACGCAATCCAGTCCGAACATACCGTCTTTTAATATTGTGCAAAACGTCACATTGAATCAGAATCAGCAAAACTGGAAAATGTAAATGTTAATAATATATTTACAAAAATTAACTTTAAACATTCAAACGACAATAAAAATATTGATAAGTATTCAAGTTTTAATAGTCTAAACCAGAGTTTTAAAAGTCTTAAAAGAGTTGGCAGCCGTTTATAAATATAGGGCTCTGTTTACTTAAAAAGTTTTTTGAGGGCCACGTGTATGAAAAATAAAAGAATAAATTTATTTATAAACTTTGTACACTGTTTAAAAGCTCTATAAATACATATGTTTATCACTTATATTTTTACAGAACGGAGTAATTAGCAAAATATGTTTCTCGAGTATTACAGCAATTTTCAAAGAACTCATTGGCTCATTCTACTATTAACAACTAATCGCTAATTTTCAATTTTTAGGAAAAAAAGAAAAATTCTAGTTATATTTTTTTATCAAAAGTTAAAAAGTTATGCTTTATAAAAAAGGTTGAAATGAATTTTTTTACCAGTTAATCGGTATTTTAGTGTTTAAATATAATAAAAATTATTATGTGAACTTTCTTTGAATAAGACCAAAAATATAAAAACCGCCTAAGTATCATTATTTTTGTTTTTATTTAATTTTTTTTCACTCTTCTTTTAGTATTTTCTCTACGGAAATTCTCATACTCCGATAAAGTAAGTTATTATTAATTGTCTTTGTATAATAAAGCAGTTTTAGGTGTTCGTAATTTTTTTAACAATAAAGCCACACTTATTTTCATAAAGAATTATTGAGATTATTTTAGTTGCTCCTAGGATATAAAATTTAGTTTGGTTACATTTAAAAGTTTCTATTTAAACTATTGCATCTTAGCAGTTGAAATAAAATGCTGTATACTAAAATTTTGTATTTTTTATTAACAAGTATGTTAGATGTAAGTTTCTTATCAGAATGGTAACTATAACAGCTTAACTGTTTTAAAAGTTTCTACATGACAAAGTTATCTGTCAGCTGTATTTATTAATAAGTTGCTGTATACAATAACTAACATTATTTTCCATTTTAGATTTAAAATTATTAAAAACGTAAAAAAAGAAGACAAAACTTTTCACAAACCTTAGAATACATCTGATTAACAATAACAAACAATTTTTTTTTTTTTATAGTTTCCTTGAAACATATAAAGTAAAATTAACTATTCTAAAATTTGAATTCAAAGACTAGCTGTAAATTAAAGTTTTTAAAAATTTTCTGTTGTGAAACAAGTTAATGTAGCTTTATGTTCAGTATCTTCCTGAAATTTGAGTTATTTGTTTTAAGTCCCTGTATAATATCTTGAACCATTTAAAGACTAATTAAGCCTTATCATGAGAAAGTGACAGTAGAACATTCTAGCAGTATGTTTTCTAAGTTTAAATGAGGGTTTTCAAAAGTGGGTCTGATGGACCTCGTTTTCAAAAGCTGCAAAGGGGCTAAAAAAGGCCGTGATAAGTAGGAGGCTAAACGCCAAAAATTAAAACTTACAATAGACCAGGGTTTCCTAACATTGTTTTCAAATGGCCCTATTTGAAGAAATAAAAAAAAAATCTATGGCCCCTTGAAATAATATTACTTAAAATACTGTTTTTATTTTTTTGCTCTTCATTATCAACTCCAGAAAATCTACTTTAACTTTCAAATTATGACCTCATGGTTCACCTGTGGCTCCTTTAGTGCTGATGCCCCCCTCCTTTGGCCCTTTCCCTGCTCGTGGGGAAGAACATCTTTCAAATGGCCCACTATGGAAAACCCTGCACTAGATATTCTATAACTAATAAAAAGTGCAAGATAAAAGGTCTTAAAGTCATTGAAACTACAGCTTACGCAGATTTTAAAACTTAAAATTTGGCACAAGAGCACCAACTACCTGCTGACCCCTGTTTTTGTTAATAGTATCTAAGTTTTGAAACTGTTATATGTATAACGACTGCGCTTATTACAACTGTAAACAAAAAAAAATCAATACAGAAATCAAGATGTAAATCTGTTTCCAAAGTTTCTATCATCATCAAATAAATTTTTAACGCCAAAATGCAAATATTGTAACTTCATTATAAAGTTTATTTGAAAATTTAATCAGAAAAATTAAACTGTTAAAACATTAAATTCTAACTAAAAAAATATGCATTTATCTAATGGATGAGCAATGAACGGCTTGAAATTACTGCCCCGCTAATGCTTCCAAAATTTAAGTAGAATCCTGCCCGTAAAAGGTAAAACTGCAGCCCGCAATCATGCAAGTCTAACCCGCTAAACTTTAAAAAAAAAATTAATTAGATATATTACAATAGACTTTAGTTTAGAGCAAAAAATATCTTAGTTTACAGGATTTTTAAAACTTACACTAGATATAGTAAAATAAAAATTTACACAGAATTAGAATTCTAATAAAATAAAATGTCTAATTGAAAAAGTTTTGTGAATTAAATTTACATATCCTGCCCGCCAAGTAATAATTTTCCAACATCTAGCCCGTTGGCTGAAAACGTTGCCTACGCCTAATTTGTAAATTTGGGTTTATACCAGTCAATAAAAATGTATATATTTTAATTACAAATTATATTTCACCCAATAGTTAATTAAGTGTATATAATCTTCTATCGGCAAATTTTTGGATAAAACTTACATTTGATATAATATTTAATAATTATTAATTGTTTTACTTCGATAATCTTACATGTTATAAAATGTTCGAACTTTAATAAAATTGATTTAAAACAAAAGTAAACTAGTTTTTTAAGTAAATAAAGAACTAATCGTTATGCATTATAATTTATAATAATTTATTGTTACTATTTTTTGTTGTAGTTGTACATACTTATAATATCAAAATGTTAAGTTTGATTGTTATTTCAAGTACATAAACACTAACAAATTTAGCTAAAGGCAAAAAATAATCTTATTTCAACTAAAGTTCTATTTAATTAAAGTTTTTATCTAAAACAATTAATGATTAATTGAAAACATTTACGAATGAATATAACGTAGAACTTATAAATACTAAATCAACTATGTTTTATAGTTATATAATCTTATAAATTACTAACATTACTTTATATTTAAATTGTAAGTAAAAAGGTAGTTTGCTAAAAAAAAAGGTTTAAACTAAAATATTACAAACAAATCTGTATATACATAGTTACTTTCATGTAAGAAATATTGTTAGAGTAAAGTTTTGTTAATCTGTTTTGTTAATTGTTTGACGAGGTCAGATTTATTCTCACCAAAACCGGTCACATACAAAGTAGTAAACAAGCAGGTATGTTATTTAACCGCAGTTATTCTAAGTAAAGTTCTCGTGAATAAAAAATATTTCTTTATTGATATATTTATTTTTAACTTTACATTTAGAAAAATATTTTTTGTAAATCATGTACAGATTAAGTTAAGCAATGGACATCATTAAAACATAACCTTTAATATAAGTATAAGTATCAAAACATCTTTATCACAATGAGACTTGAGTTTTAAAAAATGACAAATAGAATCAATAATTTGATTTAAAAAGTTTTTAACAAAATATTTGCACAAAAAATATCTGTTTATCACGAGTAAGGGGTAATGTTAATCTATATTTCAAACCATATTTATTTATGATTCTTTTCGTTTTAGCTGTTTTTACTTACATAAAACTTTTTAGAATATACTCGTTTATTTATATATTTAAGCTTATTGTAAATTGATAACTGAAACTCATAGGATATAACGGTCAAAAAAACAAATATAATCCGACCCTCTGCTAACAAAAGCTTCAAGTTTACTGTTCTAATAAGAACCAAATCTGACACAGCGATAACAAAGAGCAGCTTTGTATTTCAAATTAAATGAAAATGAAACAACAACTCAGATTTTTAAAATTTATTGTCAAATTGTTCCAATTAATCTAAAGAGATTCCCTTTGAATAATAAAAACTCCTCGAGTACAATCTAAACTTATAAAAATTTGAATTTTTAGTTGATCCTTATTATTAAGTCGAAACTTTTATTGTTATCTCTAAAAGCAAAGAGTACAGAAAACAAAGTAGTGATAATATTCAGCAATTTTGGTTTAAGTAAAATTTTTCTACAAATATTTTTAGTGATGACGTAATAATAAAATTCAAATTTTATAAAGTAAATATTTGAAAATTTATAAATTTGTAAAGCTTAGAAAACAACTAGCAGTTTAAAAAATAAAATGTGGATTGAATTAGCAAGTTGGATTAGTGAAATTTGTCGAGAAAATATTTTATATATCATTGGATATGACATAAAGAAAATAAAATCAAAAGTAAGTAAACTACTGCGTAATCACCATAAGTTTTCGTTTATTACTCTGCACTAAGATTTAATTTTTAGAAGTTTTTAACACTTAATAGCCAGTAAATTAAATACTAGTTACTATGTTCCTAGTTTTAAAGATACTAGTTTTTAAATAAGTTGGGTTATATTTGTAAGATACACAACTGTTAAAACAACTTTGAGTTATTTTTATCTAAGCAAGTTGGTAAAGCCAGTTTTTCTATACTAATTTGTTTGTAATGTATTCATATACTTAATTCTGTTACTTTTTTATCATTTTGGTTTATGTATACAAACTGCCATACGACTTTTGGTATTGTAAAGCTAATCCCTGTAAAAATAATAGTAAAAGCAATAACGTATTTTATTTGTGGCTTTGACTTTTAACTAGATAATTTTTTTTACTTTCAGTTAAAATAATTTAACAAATAAAACACGAAGAATAAAGTTTCTGGTGTATATCTAACCAAAGTATAAAACAAAGGATATTTTATTTGTCTTCTAAACTTGTCCAAGACCAAGTAGTTTTAAGATTTAAAGTATTTCTAAAAGCTCACATTAAAAATTATTGACCAGATAAATTTGTTAGTATAATTTCTACAAAGTTTACCAACATACTAAAAATATTTTTCGCAATTTTATAGCTATAATATTAAGTAGTTAAATAAATGTTAAATACCATTGTACAAAAAACTAATAACGAGGTATCATAAACGATATAAACATTGATATTTATTTTGAAAACTCAACTTTTATATATAAACTAGTTTTCAAAAGCTGTTTGAACAATTTTTTGTAAGTTATTCAATGATGCTTGAACACGTTTATCAGCGTTAGTATTCATTTTATTCGTGCATTCAAAACTATTATTTAAACTTAAAGTTAGCAATCAACTTTTATGTTAAATAATGTATTTCACAACAGAATTGTAAACTAGTTTGCGAATTGCACAAACAAGAACTGAAAAACAAGCTTCTACATAAAAATCATGTTTTATTGATACAAAAACATAAACAATTGAAAAAAGACATGGAATTAATAAAAGTGGTTATTTAATTACTTTTTTAAATGGGAACGGGTCACTTTTGCACGAGCGTCACTTTTGCACGAGCGTCACTTTTGCACGAAGGGACACTTTTGCACGAGCGTCACTTTTGCACGAGGGGTCACTTTTGCACGAGGGGACACTTTTGCACGGAGACACCTTTGCACGAGCGTCACTTTTGCACGAGGGGACACTTTTGCACGGCGTCACTTTTTCACGCAGGGTCTCTTTTGCACGAGGGGACACTTTTGCACGGCGTCACTTTTGCACGGTCGTCACTTTTGCACGAGGGGACACTTTTGCACGGCGACTCTTTTGCACGCAGGGTCACTTTTGCACGAGGGGACACTTTTGCACGGCGACACTTTTGCACGGAGGGTAACTTTTGCACGAGGGGACACTTTTGCACGGAGGGTCACTTTTGCAAGAGGGGACACTTTTGCACGGCGTCACTTTTGCACGAGGAGACATATTTTCACGGCGACATTTTTACACGATGACAATTTTTTTGGCAGCTTTCTTGCACAACGACACTTTTGCACGGAGAGTCACATTTGCACGAGGTGACACTACTGCACTTTCGTCATTTTTGCACGGCGTCATTTTTGCACGATGGAACATTTTTTCACGGCAAAATTTTTTCACGATGACAAATTTTACGGCAGCTTTGTTGCACAACGACACTTTTGCACAACGTCACTTTTTTAAGATCAATTTTTACACAGCGACATTTTGGCACTATGACTTTTTCGCACGGAACATCAATTTTGCATGCAGGCCAATTAAAAGTCTTTTTTAGCTAGTATCAAATCTGTAACATAAAAAGAAACTGAAAACTAAAGTTTTATAACATACCTATATTTAAGGAAAAAACTAAAGATTTAAGATTTTAAACAGTAAAAATTGATGTTAGAAACAAACTAACGAGAAAATAAATTAAAGTTATTTATAAAAGATTTATACAAGGGACAAAAAATTTGATTTAATTAGGAAATAGGATATAAAAATACATTAAGTGTAGGTAAATTGTTCTAGTTAACTTTGAATTTTAATATACTAATCAACAACTATGCCTTTTTATATAGTTTACTATACGGTTGCAAGTTTATCGTCCACAAAAAGAAAAAAAATTAACAAAAATTCTTAATTTATTTAAAACAAAGATAAAAACATAATTTGATATAAAATTTATAGGTTAGCATAGAGAGCAAAATTTTAATCACAAACTTATATTTATTTACGCTTTGATGTAGAACGATCACGATCAACATCAAATATTTAAATGCATTGACTAACAACAAAAATAAAAACCTAACGCTCCAAAGACATTAACAATAGACCGGCCGGATAAATAATCATTAATACATTGATATATGAGTCATCATTAATAGAGTAAAGGTGCTGCTAATAAAATTGAACTATAAACTAAGCTAAATCCTAAAATTAAATCAATAGTTGATAAAAATTACTTAACTAATTTATTTTTAATACGGTTAAGAACTTAAAAATTTTGTTAACCATAATATAACACAGATAAAACGTTTTTAACTTTAATCGAAATTAAATAAAATTTTTTGATTGCTGACAATGTCGAAGACATTGTCATCCCATATTATTTGACAAGATATAGTGGCAATGATGTTGACGAAAAGTTTTTGCTCGCTGATAGTGGAAACGTACCAAATCGAATCTTAATATTTGGAAGGTTTATGTTTTATTTGAATACTTTTTACTCTAGAAACTAAAATGTATCAAACTTTAAAAAGTTTCTCAAACATTTTTTTTCTTTTAGAGAAGCCCTCTTAAATATTCTACAAGAAACTAGCTGCGTTTTTCTTGATGGCACATTCAAGCTCGCACCACCAATGTTTGCTCAAGTTTTTGTTCTAATTGGAAAGAAGAACGAACTTGCAGTGCCTGTATTATACTGTTTATTGCAAGTTAGTTAAAATTTATAAGTTTTAAATTAAAGTTTTAAATTATTATAAATATTTTATAAAAATATGTTAAAGTTTACATATATACATTACGTAGTTTTATTCATATTATATTTTTTTTTGTTTTAAAGTTGTGTTTTTGAACTAATCTTTTTCATCTTAGAACAAAGCCCAACAAACATATTCACAAATGTTTCAACTAATCAAAGGGATAATACCAAATTTTCAACCGCCAGCTATATCAAGCGACTTTGAGTTAGCATTGATCAACGCTGTAAACGTTAGTTTTTATACACTTGATAATATGTGAGATAATGTGAAGTTTTTCCTTTTGTAACATTAATTTCAATACGCCTGCCCGTGACAGACTATTAATATAATAACTTTTTTTTATTAATTTTGTACAAAAGTGTTCGTATGTAATAAGTTGTCGCGTTCTATATAAAGCAAATAAGTTTAAACATAATAATGATTTTTTTATAATTTTAGTTTTGTTAATGTTTTGTCTATGTAAACTTTTTGTTGAATATAAATGTTTTTTGATTTTATTTTTCTCATTATTTGTCCTGTTTTAGTGACACAGGTTTTGGTGCCTGAGTCAAACATTGCACAATAAACAAAATAATAACAAATAGGAATAATAAATTATATAAGACCTTATTTACTTTAGAATGAATTTCCGAGTTGCACTATAAGAGGTTGTCTCTTTCATTTGGGACAGAACATTCTTAGAAAAGTACAAAGATGTGGACTGCAGACTAGGTTAATTTTTACTTTCTTTTTTAATATAGAAGGCTATTATCAAAAAGTCTTAAATTGCTTCGTTTTAGGTTTCGGTTAGATGTTAAATTTAATAAAGATGCAAAGATGATAATTTCTCTGGCTTTCCTACCCCTTCACAAGGTTGCAGATGGTCTTCAAGCCTTACTTGCTGTTTATTCTCGGAAATAGAGCCTGCTGGTAAACAGTTAAAGTATAAACAGGCAGATGAGAGAATTCATCTGCTCGTTTCTAACTTAAATGATAATAGCAACATAGTCGAATTTTTGAGAGGGATCTCTCATAACTTTACCTTAGAATAATTCTAAATATTTTTTTTCGTTAATTTTCTTTTTGTTCGTTTATTGTGGATCTTTTAAATTGTAAACAATAAATAAATGATGACTGGGTATAAAATAAATTGCTTAGTTGTTTTTTTCTATAATTAAAAAATTATTCTATATTAAAATATAACGTAGTCTTGAAATTTATAAACTGATTTATTATTAATAGTTTTGATAGTTAATAGTTAACTGTAACAAAAATGTAGTAGTTTGCGCATGATTATAACTAACAATTAGAGTTTAAAGACTACTAAAAAAACAATTTTTTTGATTTTTATATTGTACACTGTTATTAAATTGAGATTTTTAGAAAAAAATTAATACAAAAGTTTTTATTTAAAAGTTAGAAATAGGTTTCAATTTATATTATCAATCGATTAAAATATAAAATTTTATCTGAGTACATTTTTTAAATATAATAAAAAAACGCACGCAATAGATTTATGTTTTTCTATATGTTATAAATCTAAAAAAGACGTTTAATTGGTCTTCTTGCAAAATTGATGTTCCATGCGAAAAAGTCATAGTGCCAAAATGTCGCTGTGTAAAAATTCTTCTTAAAAAAGTGACGTTGTGCAAAAGTGTCGTTGTGCAACAAAGCTGCCGTAAAAAGTTGTCATCATGAAAAAATGTCGCCTAGAGAAAGTGTCTCCTCTAAGAAAAATGACTGCGTGCATAAGTGTCTCCTCGTGCAAAAAAGACGCCGTACAAAAGAGTCCCCTCGTGCAAAAATGTACCTCCGTGCAAAACGTCCCCTCGTGCAAAAGTGACTTTCCGTGCATAAGTGTCGTTGTGCAACAAAGCTGCCATAAAAATTTGTCATCGTGAAAAAATATCGCCGTGCAAGAGTGTCTCCTCGTGCAAAAATGACCCTGCATGCAGAAAAGTCTCCTAGTGCAGAATGACGCCGTGCAAAAGAGTCATCTCGTGCAAATGTGACTCTCCGTGCAAAAGTGTCGTTGCGCAACAAAGCTGCCGTAAAAAAATTGTCATCGTGAAAAAATGTCGCCGTGCAAAAATGTCTCCTCGTGCAAAAGTGGCACCGTGCAAAAGTGTCCCCTCGTGCAAAAGTGACCCTCCGTGCAAAAGAGTCGCCGTGCAAAAGTGTCCCCTCGTGCAAAAGTGACCCTCCGTGCAAAAGAGTCGCCGTGCAAAAGTGACCCTCCGTGCATAAGAGTCGCCGTGCAAAAGTGTCCCCTCGTGCAAAAGTGACGACCGTGCAAAAGTGACGCTGTGCAAAAGTGTCCCCTCGTGCAAAAGTGACCCTGCGTGCAAAAGTGACGCCGTGCAAAAGTGTCCCCTCGTGCAAAAGTGACGCTCGTGCAAAGGTGTCGCCGTGCAAAAGTGTCCATTCGTGCAAAAGTGACCCCTCGTGCAAAAGTGACGCTCGTGCAAAAGTGTCCCTTCGTGCAAAAGTGACGCTCGTACAAAAGTGACGGTCGTGCAAAAGTGACACCCACCCTTTGTAGGTGTGTGCTGAAAAAAAGATAAGGAAAATGGACAGACTTTCTTATACACTAATTAAAAATTTTCTTGTAAGTTATATTTCCTATTTTCAGTCAAGTTTAATAAAGGTAAAACATAACAAGTTTAAAAATTTTACTAAGAAAATTTCAATAAATACATTTTGCTTTCTTAAATTAAAAAATAAAACGTCATTAGATAAAAATGCCATTTTTTTTAGGATTTTGAAAACTCTACGCTTCCAAAAAAATTAAAGAAGAAAACTAAAAAAATGAACGAAAATGAAAAAAAGAAAGAACAAATTTGATTATTTGATTTTATTACTTATCACTTGATAAATGCTAAATTATTTAGAACTAGAATAAAAATGAACACAACTAATCTTTTGTAGCTACAAAACCATTTATACTTTTTCACAAATTGTAATACAGTAACCTCTCGCTTATTTACGCACATTGTGTCCACAGAAAAAGTGCGTAAAGATATGAGAGATCGTAAAGAAACGAGAGGTACCAAATATACTCACTATAATGGCTGTTTTAAAATATTGCTTCTAGTTAAAAGCAGACTTAGCACTTTCCCACTTGTAACTATTTGTTTACTTCATTTATAAATATAAAAACAACAGATAAAAACTATACATATATTTAAAAGAAGGATTTGAACTTCTATAAAATAATAATAATACGAGTAGAAATAATTTTATTATTTTAATAATAAGTAAAAATTATCTTTATCTTTATTTATATGTGACATTTATATTCTATTCTACTTAGCAAATTCAATTTATAATTAAGCATTTCTATACAATTATAAAATGGTGTTTATTAATATATAGGGCAAGACTGCTGTATTATTTCTTTGTGTTTTAAACTCTCATTATTTCATTATACTTTCGTTATTAAACACAGTCATGTTTATTTCAGAATTTTGATTTAATCTCTTATTGTTAACAAAATTTCTGATATACTGAGGTATAACTAAATGTTTATCAATTAGTCAAGGAACATAAATTTACAAAGTCTAAAGATATAGATAGGTGTGTTAGCATTCAAAAACAAATTTTAATTTAAAAATATACATTAAACCTAATTTGTGCAATATTAAAAAAATTAAAATTTTTATTTTCTGAATTTTATAGAATTCTGAAATGCGTAACTAAACGAGAGTGCGTAACATCACGAGTGCGTAAAGATCCGAGAGGTTACTGTAACTTTATTGTTTGTTTTTTTAAATATTGTAAAGTACGTATTGTAAACATAACCTTTTTATATGAAAAAAGTCAAAATTCAAGTCAAAATTTATAGATGTAAACAAATTGAGTTTTATTTAAGAGACGTTCTGAAAAAAAAAACTTTATTGTATTTAAAATAGTTGTTTGTAGTTAAGGTTTTTTTAAAGTTAAGTTGTATATAGAAACAATAATAATGGCCTTCAGTAACTTTTTAAAGTTATGAATTATATTTCTTTTAAAACTTATGCTTTTAACAGTAAGGTTTCTAAACTAACTGTAAAGAAATAAGCTTATGTTGAAAAACATAGAATTTATAAACAAAGTTTTGAAAAATGTTATAAGCAGTAATTTAATAATTAAAAAAAAAAGTGACTTAATTAAGGTTTTATTAGTAAGATAAACGAGAAACCACACAACGAAAATAATTTGTATGTTGATAACCCGATTTTATTCTTATTATACAATAGTAACAAATCAAAATAACTGCAGCGTACAAAATGATTAATTAAGTTGAAGTTGTAATAAAAAAAGTACAACAAAATAATATTCATGGTTGAACTTGCTGGCAACTGCAGGTGACTGCTTCTTTTATTTTAATAATTTTGTCATCACAACACGGGAATTCCCTAATTTTAAATTCATCTCCTCTACAAACCCTCGCTTCTAAGTTGAAATTTGAAAGCTGAAATTTCATTTAATTAAAATTAAAACAACTAAACTTCAACTATATGAATTTCAAAAAAATCTGAAAAGTTTAATTAATGTATAACAAGATAAGATTTTTCATTATAAACAAGATATGTTTAATTTGAAAAAATTTACTACTAACATATTACAGAATATTTTTTTTCTTTTGCTTTAAGTATTAGCTTCAAATTTAATTTATAACTATAATAAAGTTACTGTAAGCAACAAACAAAGTGGTATATTATCTGTGTTTTTTATTTACTTGTGCTCATATACTCACTTTCAAAAAATTTAAACAAAATAAAAAACAATTTAAACATAACCTAAACTCAGTTAATTTTTTTCATAATTGAAACTTATTGATTCTTAACCTCATCTCTTACCTAGTATTAAATTAGATAAGCTGATTTAAGTTTTGAAATAAAATAAATATTGTTGGTAGTTGCTGAACAAGCCGATAAAAAAAAATAGTTTGCAACTTTTAAAAACCAAAAATTTGTTCAAAATTGTCAAAACCACTTCAACTACAGTCATAATGCTTTTTAACTTAGAATTAATTTCCCTACTGAAATTCGTCACACTTAATTCAAACAATTTAATTTTTAAGATTAAATTTGTAATAAGTCTACATACATATTAAAAATTATTTATTTAAAAAGCAGTGCTTTTATAATCAAACAAAAAAAAAAAAGAAATTTTAAAGGAACAATTAACATTGCATAACTAAACAATCAATACTGTTTGCAAATTACATACATAATAAATATTCAATTTAAAAATAATGGTTTTCCAATCAAACTAAAAAAATTAAAACTACTTTTAAAGGCACAAATAACAATTCATAACTAAGCAATCAATACTGTTTAACAAGTTTCGTTATAAAAACAAACCTCATAAGAGTGACACATTCCCACACAAACTCGCGTTGTTATGACAACGCTTTCACGGGGCACAACTTGGTTATATCCACCCTTACAGTTTCGTTCTTAACCCTGCAAACCTCGCAACCCCTTGAATCCTGCCGTTTCCTGTTCAGAATCTCACCCAAATTTTCAACTGAATCGAATGAACTGAAAAGCAGCAAGCAGATAATGACGAAATAAATTCGCTTCATTGTTGTTCGATGTTAATGTGAAGAGTGATGATTTTTGAATGAAGATTTTTATTGATTTTTAAAGCGCGTCGATTTAATGCGTTTTTGTTCTATTTTGAGTTTTAGGCGGACATGATAATGAAGCGATTGTGATGCGCTATAACTTAAATGCATTTTTCATAATAATGAAAATAAAGTTTTAGAATTCTTGAAATTTTCTATTAAAGTTATATGAGTTAAAATGTAGATGAAAAACTAGAAGCTTTTTCAGATCTAAATATTTACATTGTTCCACAAAATGTATTTAAATACTTTAACGAATTATTTACTTAATCTTAACAACGTATTTATGTTTAAAATAAGAAACTACAAAACTTCTTAAAATTTTTATTTCAACAACCTTTACAAAGTTTTTGTATATAACTGTTTTGTGATAAGCACAACTTATTTATTGATAAATACGAAACAACTACTAAATTATGACAAACATTATAACGGTCCTATCAATAGCAGTCAAATTAAATTTTCACAATAATTTTCATGGTGAGCTTTTGAAATACAAATTTTCACAAAGTTAAGTTTTTTTATGAAAGCATAACTGGTTAATTTTTTTTTTGTTCTTATATAACTAGTATTATCGGTAGTATCTGCTACACTTTTTAGTTAGAACCTAACTTACTTAAAAAACAAAATTAGTAAATTTTTAAATTGCTCTTTTAAAAAATTTCCCAGCAATAGATTATCAGCATATTTAAAGAAAAATGACAATACAATAAAAACAGTTTTAAAAACATTTATTTGTTTTGAAAGTGTTAAAATACAAATTTTTAATATGATTCAAACCAAAATTCAATTTTACTAAACGAGTTTTAAGAAAGTATTAAATTTAAAACTTAGTATTTAAAATGAAACAACTATAAAAGTTTCATGCAAATTTTAGAGAACTAATATTTTGTGATTTTAAATGTTAAATAGTAATTTTTTTATTAAAAAAAATTAGTAGTATTATGATTTTTAAACTAATATAAAGTGTAGTTTTTGTAAAAAAAAAAACAATGTTTTAAAACATCAATATATAGAAAAAAAAGTTTAATTAAATTATTTTAAGTAAAGCAAATATTAAATAAATAATGACAACGAAATAAACTTATCGCAAATATCTTTCAGCATTTTATAAAGAAACTGATTAGTTGAAAAGAAAAGTAAATACTTGTTAATGACGACATAAAATCACAATAAAAGAACTTATGTTAATTATTTAGAATGTACATTTCATCAAACCACAGAGAAAACTTTTGTTAAGAAAAATTCAAAAAATATTTAAAATACAAAGATTAATTTTTTTATCAAGGCTGTAATTTTTTAGTGAGAAGCAATTTTTTTTAGTTAAATGGCTATTTGACACGTTTCTGAGTATTTTATTGTAAGTTCAAACATTTCATTTGTTTAGTTCAGCTTAATTATTTTGATTATTTATTACTTAAATGTCGTTTTTGTACAGTATAGAATGTAGATTTAGTCTTATAAATTTCTTATCTTAAAAATTTAAAAATTTAAGTCCGTCTTACAGTTGTTTTTTTTTGTTATAGCTATTTAGTGGCAGATGTTAAGATAAAGTACCAACATTTTTTAAATTTAGTATAAAGCAGTAATTAGTTTACAATCAAAATAAATTTTAGAAAAACAAAAATTAAAAATGAAATTTTTAAAGACTCTACTTTTTTAGATAGAAATAACTTTTTATAACAAAACAATCAAACTAGTTAGACAACTTTTGATTAATTTAGTCATAATACATTTAAAAAAAGATATATGACAACTATGACTCATAAACATTTTCAACTTTGCATTGTTGTGCTTTACAATCAAAAACTTTTACAGTTTTTTCAGCTTTTGAACAACAAAGTTAAATTTTTTTATATTGTAAAAACTAATTTAATTAATACAAAATTCTTAATATATTCCAGCATATAAAAATTGTAAAACAAGCTTTATTTTAATATAATATTATATCTTGGAATTTAAAAGAAAAAAAATATTATTTTTATCGCATAAGGACGCGCTCTCACAAAGTTGTTTTAGTCAATTTTTATATTATTACTAGAAGCAGTAGAAAAAAACAACAATATCTTAACAAAAAGTGGCTATAAAATGTTATTTTCAGACATTGTATATTTAAGTATGAAGTTAGAGCTTTAAATTCTAATTCAAACTTCGTTAGTATGGCAGCATGAGAAAAATTTTCTTTTTAAGTTTTTAAAAAGATTGAATATTGTTAAACCTAAAATTTTTTATTTAAACGAATGGCAAATTGTCGATGATCTACAAACATTTTACACTAGATATAGTAAAATTTTCTTTTGTACAGTTTTGCAAACTGGTTATTAAAATACATTATTTGTGTTCTGTAAATCACTATGAAGTGTGGTGTGCACGAAAGTTTTTTTAATTACAAATTTTACTGCTGACTGGAGCAAAGTTGCAAGTGTTTTAGAAATAAAATACTTAACTAGTAAATTACTTTTTATTCTATTCTCTTTAGAAATTTCACTATTTTTTGCGATTTGCTTATAAGCAAGCTGATAATAACGCTTGGAAATGGGCGCTACTTTTACAATTTTCTTTTGTTTATTGTTACAAAGCTCGTTAACTTTGCCCCGTGTACTTGATTTTGACACCTAAACTAAATATTTAGGGACTTAAATTGAAATAAAAGGTCGTGTGGTTACAAAAGTTATAGCTCAAAAATTAACTTTTACTTATATTAATGGATGGATTTAAGTTTTTTGTGGGATAGCACTTACTAAAAATGTTTTTAAAAAGAAATTACTTACAAAAAATTATACTTTACTAATATATGACTTGATAATACTAAGTATAGAAATACTATCAACAGCTTTTACATTTTCTTGTTAAGATTTATACTCAATAAAAATTAAAATCTGATCATGTCAGTTTAACCCGAGGTCGGTAGCAGACTTGTTAAAATGCTAACAATTACTATGGTAATTCAGCAATTAAGCGTATAAACTTTGGTTTGTTTTAAGTTAGTAATTTCACGCTCGAGTAAACAAAGCAGAGCTTTTTAACATGTCTGGTCGGTAGGCATTTAGAGGTTAAATTTTGAAAAATACTTACAAGCCGCAGTCGTAATTTTCATAACGGTAAAACTTTTTGTAATAAACATTGATAGTCCTAAAGTATCTTTAAATAGTTAAGCAACATTGATTTTAATTCAATACCATGGTATAAAAACATAGAGTTTTACTAAATGTTTCTCTTTTTTGGAACAGTTCAAGTGACGTAGCCAGATTATACTAAAGTACTAAAATAAGAACTTAGAAAATTAAATACCAAACAGAAATATCATGATAAAACACAAGCGGTAACCTGCTTTAGTATAATCAATGTTCAAATGCTTTATTTTTTAAATAGAACAATTTTTCTGTTTATAAAATTATTATCTTATAAAAGAATTAACAAAGTTCAATATTGATAAAACAGCTTGATAAAGTTTTCTCGTAAAGTAATTATAATATTAATAAATTTTGTTATATTAATACTTTCAATAAAACAAATTGATAGTTTTTGCAAAATTCTTTAAAAATAAATTTCATTAACTTAATTAATACTTTACTTTAAATACTGTTTACAAAATTCTAATTTTAACTATGTTTACTTATTATTGTTTTGTCAATCAACATTTAAATGACTGTTCGAAAAGCATATGCAAACGTTTTGATGTAAACATGTTTCCGATTTTACATTGTTCTTAGTATATAGAACAAAGTTTTTTCTATAATTTTCTTATAGGTAGTATAGGCTTCAGTTAAAAGCTACCATTGCTGTTAACTTATTTGGGTAAAATATTAAACTTATCAATGATTTATAAAAGTTGTTTAACGAGTCAATAAAGCCTTAATATTAGATTACTAGAATTACAAAACAAAGACTTAAGCAGAAACTTTATAAACTATAATATAACAAAATGTCGTTTTGTCTTTTAGCTAAAAATGATAAACGTTTTTGAAATAAAACTACTGCTTTTAAATTTTTAAATAACCGTTATTTTTTAGAAAGTATTACAAAACTTATATAAATAAATTTACTTCACCTGTACTATGTCATTCTAATTCTTCAAAATGAAGATAAACTTTCAGCATTAAAACAAAAAAAACTGCGAGATAACGAACACTGGTGCATGAAAGAAATAAGCAAGCAACTACACTTTGAAAATTTCTCCACGGCCCATTGCTACTTTCGGATTCCGAACAGAGTGATTGCAATGGACATTGACAAGTACGTAAACAAGCACCAAAGTATTGCAATCGCTCTAAACTGGATATAACTTCAGGTTTTGCTTTTCTACAGGTGGTTGAGAAGGATGCGTGGTTTGCAGGAAGACAACGCTATGAGGAAAAATACGAAGATTTTTTTTGTTTACGGCTCGTTCATACAAAAACTGGTTTTTACGTTATTCGTTTCAGTTTTAGTATCATTACTTAGAATGTTTTTTTTGTAATTAAAAAGCTAAATGTTCTGTAAAACATCACTTTCATGATCAGAAATTACGGTTTTTCGCTCTTTTGAACGGTTCTGATTTGAAATATAAAATCGGTATTTGTTTGTTTTTCTTAAAAAATTATTAGTTTAGTTTTGAAGCAGTTTGCACTAACAGTTTATTAAGAACACTTTTAAAAATTATAAAATTTTGTTAATATATTTATATTTTGTAGCCAATATGAATAATATTCATTTTGAAAAGGAAATTTCTAACTGTTAGTTAGTTATGTTTACTTTTACCTAATTCTACCCTTTTAGATTTACTTTAATCCTAATTTAAAATGATATGCTATACATATCAATAAATTTCAATCCAAGGTATAACTTTATATCTTGTGTTTTTGTATGTAAGTTTTTTAAATGTATATTTATACATATTATTCACTGTCTAGTTTTAAAATAAAAGTAGCCATTGTCAATTGTTATGAGAAATTTTATCAGAATGAGATTCTAAATTAATCTCAAAATTGAATTAAATAGGCTTAAAAACTTTTAAACACTATATTAATTTTGTTATTAAATCATAGTATCACTAAACTATATAATTGCTTATTTTTTAGCTAGTTTAGATAAATTGTTTTCGTAGGGCTTTGAACAAAAATTATTAATTTAAACTGTACACTTAATCGTGTAATAACTTTCTCTAACACATTTTGACTAAAATTCATAGTTTTTAAATATTAAGTTAATTTATACTTAAAACTTTTATATTACATAAAGTTTTCTCTAATGTCTGAAAATTCTATAAAAGATATAATCTGTAACCTACGGATGTAGGTACCTTTAGATCATAAACTTAATCTATACTAAACAATATACTTAGGGCTACTCTATTAAAATCTAGGCATGACATGAGTTAACATATTGTTTTATAAAGAAAAATTGCTAACACTAACAAGTATACAAAGAACATCAAATTTATAAAGCACATTAAATGTGGTCAAAACCTTTACACAAGATTTAATCTAGCAAGAATATATTTTAAGAATGTATAAAACAAAATAAGTTTTAAGTACTTAGAATGTAAATAAGAAATACTTATAAAAATAACACTAATAATAATACAATTTATATTACACAAGAAAACAACATAAATGTCTATTCCTATTATCACGTTTACTGCAGCAGGCTATGGCTAGCATTCCTCCTCCGTCTGTTGAATCAGCTTATATAAAACATTCCATAACTCAATGTTGCATCAGGGTTTCTGGTATGCACTTTATTTTCTCTTTTTGTCAACTGTATTAAACTTGCATTAGTATATAACTTGATCTTGCGAGATTTCTCTTAACGATTGAACGAACTTTTAGCTCAGAACTTCTAACCAAATCTATACAGTAATCAAGTGCAACTTGATATCCTGTTACAAATCTAAAAAAATCTATAAAAAACAGGGTCGTCAGCATTTTACAAGTTAACTTGGTTAAAATCATTTTCTCACCGGCCAATTTCTTTAAAAAAATTCTAAAACAATTGCAGAAACCATTACAAAGTTATGTTTCAAACCATATTACAGTTTAAATTTATAGCATAAAAGCAATAACAAAATGTACTTGTTAAATTGTCAGCCTAAGTGTAAATATTTACTGAAAACATTGTTTGTAATCCTTTAAAAGTAAAATATGCATTTTTCTGTGATACATTTCGCGGCAAGAAGATTTTTGCCTTACTTGTCGCAGTTTAAAAACCCCGCATAACACTTTGCTGAAAAACAAACCTAACACAAACTTAATTTTGAAGTACAATTGTAACTTAGTTAAAATTACTTTACTTAAAAATTAATGCACTCTTCTGTTTGGTGGCAAAAACTTTGTTTGCATGAAAATTATATTTTTGATTTTTAAACAGAAACTTTTCCAAACTCAGCTCTACAATGTCCACGCATTTATTGTTATCTTTTTATTAGTGTTTTAGCAGCTGAAGTTTAATGATAGCGAAAACAAAAGTTTTTGCCAACCCAGTATTGTTAGGTTTTACTTTATAAACACGTTAAATCTTGTATAAGTTTTGATTTTTCATTAAGGCTCGTTTATTCAGGCTGATATTTACTTCTATTGTAAAATTGTAGGTTTTTATTAATATTTATTGAACTTTTAAGTGAAACGGTGCTTTTAAAGATTACACTAATTAAACAAAAATTTGTAATTAATTAAAAATTTTTGTTGTATTACTGTAAATGTAATCATAGTTTTATATTTTAATGTTTAAAAAAACATAACACTTTTCATTACAAATAGCTTGTGTTTGAAAAATTGAAAAAAGCATAAACTAAGATTAACAATTACTTACTTTTAAAATTAATAAGATTTATGAAAACTTTGCCTAAAAGCCACGAAACTTAAATAATAAAACTAAAACAACGAACTATACAAATCATTTTATTATTGTTTAATATAAGCTTGTTATATTACTGTTTTGATAAAAAAGTGACATACTTGTTCTTTTATCTCAAACAAACTTAAAATAAGTCATTTAACTATAGATCAATTGAAGTTGTCTTATGAATATTTTTTCACATTTGTGCGATTTAAGTATTACATAGATTTCGGAAATTCAAAAGAATTTGATTTACAATGTTTTGCACTAATCGCTGCATTTAGTGTTTAGCAATGTATTTAGAATTGTGTGAAACATAATGCAGCTATATAAATCAAAGAAGTCGAAACGATTATAAGTAGCTGCTATTGATATTCTGTTTTGTTAAAGTATGTATTTCTAAGCAAATTATTATGTACAATTTTAAAAAAATCCAAGTGTTTATGTAGTCTAGTTTTAATATTTATAAGCTGTTTATTTTTTTTTACTTTTTTAATAACTATACAATGAAGTATTTAGTATAATTAAAAGCGCATTAATTTTTGTTGCTAAAGTTTCTAATTCTTTTAAAGAAAGATTTTTAGTTATTTAATTTATTTTATAGTTGTTTATCAAATAAACCTTTATAAGAGAAGAATAGTTGTATAGGAAAATTCGATATAGTGTAATATTTCCACTGTACTAATTATATTTAAAATGCTTGATAAAAAAAGTAGAAGTACTTTTAAAACAGATACTAATCACTTATTTAGCAAAGGACTTTGTCAATCTAAAATTAGAACTTCTTACAAAAGTTATTAATTATAAGATAAAGTACATAATTTTATAAAACTATTTAAGATATTTTTGTGACGAAAAATATGTTTTTATCAAAAGTATTAATTGGAATCGGAATACTTGTAGCATACAACTTTAGAGGAACCAGTAAGTATTTTATACTATTAGTTTATTTAGCTTGAAGCTTTTACTTTTTAAAACTACACAACACAAAGTTATTAAATATTTAATAGAAATAGATAAAGACCAGGGGCGTAGCGTGGGGAGGGACACTGGCGCATGCGTGCCTCCCAAAAAAAGAAAAGAAGTAAAAGAAAATGTAATATCTTTATCCTTTATTGTTTATTTTTCTGATTAATTTACCTTTTTTCAACTATTTTTCTCTAGTTTTCAAAAAATTAAATGAAATTTTGAATACCAATTAGTGACAAGTTAGGAAAACTACCTACACACTGATTCGGTGCGCAAACGAAAGTGCGCACCGATGATGATGAAAAACTTCATAAGGAAAAATTTTATAACTTCATTAACTTCATAAGAACTTAGACTCAAAGAGCACGCAATTAATGTTGTACACCGCTGTAGTATAACCTTATGGCAAATTTTTCAACAAAAAGTTTACAAAAATACGTCACGCATAAAGGAAAATTAAACAATTTTACAAGTTATTTTTTATGCTACAATAAATGTTAAGACTACTGCTAGTTTTTATTTTTGTAAACATACAATAAAAAGCGTGTCGGCCTATGGGAAATAAGCTTTGTTTGTGATTTTCATTTTAAACAAATACAATCAAATGAATTAAATTTAAAAAGTATACTTTTAACTATTGTACAAAGTTGTAATAAACTGTAATAACAGTTATAAAGTTGGTCATTTTTAACTTCTGTTTAACTTTATTTAAGTTATTTGCAATGAGATGTTGTTATCATTGTTGTATTGTATATTAAAGAGATTGATATACTTTTTGTGAATAAAACAGATACTTTCGTTTTATTGAATATATTCATTTTTAAAGATATAAAGTTTACTGTAAGTAGTAAAAACAATTTTCATTTAGTAAGTTAACATTTGTGCAAGTATAAGTAATTCTTATGAAATTTATACTTTTTTTTTAGTTGTTTAATTTTGTAATATATAACTATTTTTTTATACAGTTACTTCGAACTTTTTTTACTTATTGAATTTATTTAAATTATATTACTTATAAAAAGATCTTTTTATAGCTAATTACAAAATTTTTAGTTTAGGGGATTTTTTGAGAAAAAAAATTGCGCATCCCCGACCAAAATACCACGCTACTGATAAAGACTATCTAAATTTTCCAGGTTGTGCCATAACAGTTAGAAAAAGGTTACAATCTGATATGGGACTGTTTTATGGTTGTGCAGTTCACGGAATTCCAAAGAAAAATTTACTCGATAAGGATGTTGAATGGACCGTCAATGGTGTAAATGCAAAATATTTCAAAAACCATTTCAAAATTTGGCCCACAAACGACATGACCGGCACAGTTTTATATTCCTATCTGCGAATTTTAAATCCAATTGCGCTGAGAGGACCTACTGAAATAAAGTGTTCCTTCGGACGCAGTTATATTACATTTCAAATGAACAGTGAGAATTAATTTAGTTATATATATATGCGGTAATATAAATATAACAATTACTTTATACAAGCCTAATTATGAATTTTGTGTTAAAAGTCTTTAGTACAACTACCAAAAGTTATTAAAGAGCTGTACTATTTTTTTACGTCAATAGTGTTGATATAAAGCAAAACGTCACTAATTGTATAGTTCACGTGTTTAACAGTTGTTTGCATGTATCAGCGACAAGTAATGACGTCATGAGACAGAAAAACAGCATATAATACGATAATCTCATTTATAAACTCTATTTTAATAATTTAACTAAATCAACGTTCCAGTTTTAAATTATA
This sequence comes from Thalia democratica, assembly GCF_965202585.1. Classification (NCBI taxonomy): domain Eukaryota; kingdom Metazoa; phylum Chordata; class Thaliacea; order Salpida; family Salpidae; genus Thalia; species Thalia democratica. The sequence continues at coordinate 3,828 of NW_028140111.1, read as the reverse complement.
ATTTATATAATCATAAAACAAAACAAAATTCCAAGTACTTTAATTTGCTTCTTACTACCTATGACGTAATTATGCGTCGCACCTGACATGTTGATAACATTTTGTAAACAATAAAAAAACTTTAATAAATAGTAGTAAAAGTTTTAATATTTTCCAACTCCAGATGTTGTCGCTGGCAATCCGGTGAATTTTAGATTTCCAAAAGGCAATTTAAGAACAGATTGGATAAAAAAATGTAACGAATGGCAAGGAACTTTAGTTGGATGTGAAAATAGTAACTAGTCTTTTTAATTATTTAGGACAACAAAAATTATTATTAACAATGCACTGCTAAAATAACTTTGTGTATGTTAATTTTAGTTTTATTTCTTTAATTTAAACCATTTTTTGAAAGTTTTCTATTAATTTTAAGTATTATAAAGTTCTATATAGCATAGGCTTTACTTAGCTTACTTTTTAGATTTTAGTAAATTTACCAAAATGTTTTTAGTTTTTTGAACAGTTTTAAATAGAATTAAACTGTGTATTTACTAACAGGTACTTGTGAATGTGCTTTAAACAGGTAAGGCTATCTTTTGATTATACCTTTCGTTAGTTTTAAGTTTTAGTAATTTTATGTTTAAAGAGAATTCAGTAATTAACCTAACGATTCTTCAAACTTATTTAGCTTTGGAAATAATTGACACTACAAGCAAACATCCAATAAAAAAGAATCCTTTCATTGCCTTTAAAATAGTGGATAAAACGTTGGCAACTCACAGAAAAGATTGGTACATGAAACTTTATCTCGCTTACGTTAACACAAACGATGATGAGAACCTCAGAGAAAAGTGGGGTAGCAAGTGGCAAACTGGAATGGAATTTTACTTGAAATCGAAGGGAAGTTCTATAAAGCCCGACGTTCTACACGATGTTGTTGTTGGTTTTGTGTCTGAAAACAAATTAAAAAATAGTTTGCTTAGTAATAACTTTATTTTTATCATTAGATGTTTTCTTATGAAACATAAACAATTCATTTTGATATAGCGTCATTGTTAAAGTATACCACTATTTACATAGTAACTCTTTTACATTATATTGAAATTCAAAATTAAAAGGTATTCTTAGTAAAAAATTCAAAATTACTCAGGTATTTCACAAATTTCTAAAAATTATTATTTTTTATTCGAGTTTTTATTTTAAATTAAGTAACGCTACACATTAATTTAAATAGTGTCATTTAGAATTAGATGACTATAACATGTTTTTTAACATAAAAAACTAATTAAGAAATTTAAATTAATTACAAAGGAACTTTTTTCAAAACACTGCTGTTAAATATTATATAATACAACTAAGAAAAATATTTTTCAAAGATAAGACACTACGGACCGATGTGGAATAGAGACACGTACGCCCCAAGCGGCCATTTTGTTGAAGATCATTTCAAACTGAGAACTTCATCGTTCGTTCCCGACAATCCTACGATTCATCGTTGCAACCTTAAAATCGGCAACATACTCCAACTCCATTTCGAATCAGTTGAAGACACAAGTTTTTTTGTGAGTCTTTTTTTATTGAAAATAACTTTGTGCCAATAGAAGCATTGCTTTTTCAAGTATAAAAGTTAAGTTTATCTGTTGGCAAAAGGCATTGCAACTACCAAAAAAATTAAAGTAGAAATTCTTGAAATTTATGCTATTTTTCTACAATGTATTTACACAGATTTTTTAATACATTATGTTAAAATTGCACATGATATACTATTTAAGCTTTTAATCAGGTTCCAAAACTGTATAAGAACGGTGTTATAGATCCTAATGCCGTTTTAAAGGGTGCTGGTGTATTCGAACTCGAAGTTTCAAAATTCAAAGACTACGATATCTTCAAAATAAAAATTCATTCGACTGAAGAAAAGTATAACAGTGTTTTCAGTAATACTATAACGATTGGGAGAATAAATTACAATGGGTTAGAATTTTTTTAAATTAAAAACAAATGTTGATAATAATTGTTTAAATTTCATTGAAAAACAGTATTATTTTTCAATAGATATAATTTTAAAGAACAAGGTTAGTTATATTATTAGCACATTACTGTTTAGATGGTAACTGTCTAATACTTAATATTTTTTCTAAATCTTTGATTTAAAACTTAAAGCAAATCATAACTACTTTGAGTTGAAAATTTATTTTACATTTGTTATAAATTTCGTTTAGAAAAACAAATAAAAAAGTATGCTCAAAGTTAATAATGAATTATTTATAATTTACTAAGTTAGATATGTGTTACTAATACTATTTTTTCAGATATCTTATAGTTAAATACGCCGACTCGAATAAGGGTTAGTGAAGCTCCTTATTAGCAGAAGTAGTATTTATACTCAACAGCTACATACGATGTTCAGTTTAAGAATTGCAACTCATTAAAACTTGTTTCTTGATAACATGCACACAACGAGATGTTTACAAATTTGTAATGTAATGTTGAACTGTTGTCTGTTTTTATAACCTTTAAAATTGTTTTTTTACAGAAATTTATTTTGGTTTTTAACATAAATACTCAGATTTTTTAAAAGCATATACCTGTTTTACATTTGTTTCTTTTTGAATAACAATTTTATTGAAAACTAAAATGTACTTTACAGTTTTAGCAACTGATTAGTAACTAACTTTTTCTTGTTGATCAGTTTTTGAATTCTCTAAACTGATGTTTATGCTAATTAAAAAAAAATCTGATTTTGTTTTTACGTTTTATTTTAGTTGTATATCTTTTTCAAGTTTAGTTTTATGCAAATACTAAGTTATATTTTGTAAACAGTAAAATAATTTAAAATGATTTATCACATCATGTTTAACCTTTATAATTTTTTTGAACAGTTTATAATTAAGTACAACAATACTTTTAACTCTGTCACTATTAATCGTAAGTATTTAATTGCTGATTTTATGTATTAGTAATGATCAATAAAGCAGTTCTAACAATTTTTTTCTAATTTAAAATATTCATGGTAGATGTATTGACATTTTTGTGTATTGACAGATGTTTACAAACCATAAATCTAACTAAGCTTAGTTTGATATAGTAATAGTTTTTAGTATATAATAACAGCAAGTTTAAACACTAAGCTATTTTGGTTAATAAGAAGCTTTAGCCTATATAATGGCGAATTATTTGAAGTATTATTTACTTATGAATAACTAAAAATTTAACTATCGCTCCGTAAAGCATTTAAAAATTAAATTAAAATGAGTTAAGTAACTTTCCTTAACTAAATCTAAGTCACAAGTGGTATTTACATAAAACAAAAACCTCATTATAGTACATGTAAATTGTTTTTTGTGTTTAGATCCAATATAATTATTTTTTTAAATTATGTTTACTAACTTAAGCATTGAATCTGTCAACTTTAATTATACTTTTTATTAAATATATTTATTTTCGCAATTACTCAAATAAATAAACTTTTAGTTTAGTCTATGACTTTTATTCGTAATAGTTAAACACTATAAAAAGTTTTAATCACATAGGTATGTAAATTTGGTAAAAGAGTAAAAAAGTAAAAAGAAACTCACATTTTTTTAGAATTATTTAAGAAATAACCTTTTTGAAAATCTTTTAACTGCTGGTCAGTTTATTGACTTTGTCAAAAAATTCCTAATCAATAGTACTTTATTATACTATTTCTAAATTTATTCAACACTGAATACTTACACACTTGAATTTATTGTAGTTAAGTTTTTATGTTCATTTTTTTATTTTAGTGTTTCGGATACAAAAGTTATTAAACTACTTGGATAAGGGAGTTTGGATATGTATGGATTATGTAAGGAAATCGGGTATTTGTAC